>NC_059141.1:37919159-38219436 GCF_020740605.2 Lemur catta
TATAAAGCCATGTAAACAACTGTATATTAAGTAGACATAAAAGTCCACATCAATAGCATTTCTGCAAATGTTTACATGCACATAAAAGTTCTATAAAACATCACAGAAATTAATAACTCTGGTTACCTTCAGAGAGTAGCAGAAAAACAGCTGGAGGGGTGGTTGAAAGTAAATTTTTTTTACACTCTTGATTAAAAATTTCACACATACCACTTTTGAAATAAACCATGTTAAATCTGTTGATAGATAAAACGTGAAAAATATTTGTAAATACAATATGCAGGTTTTTGTTTTTATGTTATCATTCTCAATTTAAACAATGTTTAAAAGGTCATAAATTCTTTCATACCTTTTTTTTATAAAGAAAATTCTGTAAGCAATAGGACTGAAAGCAAGGAATTATGAAACTAATTTCTAATTCACCCAATCTGAACAACAACCAGGCAATTTCACTATTTTTCTTAAAAAAAAAAAAGAAGAAGAAGAACTAGATGCATGATACAGCAGGAGAAGAATACAACTAAAAGGCAGAGGTCTAGGATTGTGATGTCAACGCTACCATTTGTGTGACTTCAGATAAGTCTCATAATCTCTCTGTGCTTAAAGTTTTTAGTCTAGGTAACTGAGATGATGATGATGCCGAAACAATCAACTTGGTTTCACAAAGTTTTAGTAATAATTAGTTGGGATAATACAAGTTAAATTGGTTTGAAAAACAGAAAGCTTATTAGACCCCTATCAGTATTAGGATTATTGACTTACATCTGTTCATTGACTTCCCAAACCTTTATTACAGAAATTATGACTGCACAGGTACTTTTTAGAGCTTAATATTTATTGGCTTCCTACATTCAATATTTGGAGAGAAAATTATATTACATATGATTCACTTACTCCAAAACCACTGTTGAGCCTAAGGCGATTCCCTATATAGCATCCTTTAAAAGTTTCCTTCCCTTTCATTGCCTCAGATGATTGGAATTTAATCAATTCATACAAAAATAAAGCCTAACTTGCTTAAACAGCTCTCATCACTCACGCATTATTTGCATCAGAGTCAGCATACATTCTGCTCTTTATTCATTTCATCCCATTTACTTTTAATTCTTTGTCCATGTAGCTATTATTTTTCAGGATTTATGTCTTGAAATAAGGCATTGCTCTAATAGGAACCTCCCCATACCTACAAAAAATATAATACGTAGTATTTCTTTAAAGTATGGTTACCATCTATAGCTCAGAAGTATATTTGGCCATATTAAATTTATTGCCTATCAGGTATATATGGCACACACAATGTAAACACTTCAACATAGCTCTTTTTCATCTAAACTGGCCAATATATTGGCCAGAATATATACTAAATATATCAATATTTAGTAACATTTGGACTATAGAAATAAAATATTAAGGGGTTAAGAAAAAAAGCATTTGCCCCCAATAAGCTGTAATCTACTCCTATTTAGGTAGTGGGGTTATAACTGTTAGACTTCTTTAAGGAGTTTCCACTGTTGCATAGGACCCTGAGTGAACAGCTGGTTCAAGAACCACAATGAATTCACCAAGGCAGCTGTAGAAGAGATCACTCCCAGGACAGCTCATTATCCCCAGACTTCTCACCAGAAACGACTTCAGTGAAAAAGGATCATAAGCCTGTTCCACAGTGGAGAAACAATGATATGAATGTTATTTTTGAAACTAGACATTGTGGAAAAGATACCAGGGAAAGATTTCATCATTGGAGATAGAATTCAGGACAGCTACAAACTGATTCAGTTCCTACAATTTTGGCTCTCACCATGAGAGGAGAAAAAATCCACAGGAAAACTGTTCTTTCAACTCCACCGTACCTCTCCATGTCAACCTCTTATTTTTTAGTGTTCTAGTTTACAACTTGCTAAAACAGCTTATAAATAAGTGTAAGTGCTTTGTAAATTCTTCCTGCAGGGGCACTGCTTGATTTGTGTTCAGTTCTTATATTATCCTCAGAATTTTCCATTTTTGAGTTGTCATAAGATTTGATCATTGCACATTATATACAAGTACTGAAATATCACATGTATCCCAGAAATATGTATAATTATTATATATCAATTAAAAAACCCAGAAAAAAAGAGAAAAACCTTCTTTTGCTGATTTGAATTCTAATTTTAAAATAAAATGGGAATTTGTAACTATTAAGGAGTTTCATGTTATTTTTCTCTAGAGGATCTTGCTCCTTAAATATATTTGGGTAGTCATTTATTCATTTTTTAAGCTTTAATAAATATCTTTGGAGCTGGCTTTCCATTATCCCTACCAATCTAACGCCATGAGGTCCTAGTATTCAAGACTGCCATGGACCAGTAGAGCCTCTGGTAACTGAGAAGTTTATTTATCTTCCTACCACTATTTTCCTTAAATTGAGTTCATCAATTTATACCATGAAGGGTGTAAAAATTAGCTGAGTGTAGAAGCAATGGACACTTTGCAAAACTTGAAGCATAGTTGTATATTAGTTTAGATTTAGTTTTCTTTTTTGTCACCCTTCCAGAAAAAACTATTATACTTCATGTACTATTATATGAACATCTAGATATAAGTCTAGCCAAATGGAGATCTCTTACATGGATATCTTCATCTATATCTATCTATGATCTGTATGTCTGTCTGTCTCTCTATCTATCATCTATCACTTTCCTACAGTAGAATTTTTAATAGTTTTTTAAAAAACATTTTATGTATCCTGAATTTTTATAAACATATATATTCCTAAATTTAACTACATAATGAAAATAACCAATTAAAGAAACATGTAAACATTATTAGTATTCTTTCTACAATAAAAATGATATTAGTACATGTTGGGTACTCCTTATTCCAAATGCTTGGGATCAGAAGCTTTTCAGATTTGAGATTTTTTCAGATTTTGGAATATTTGTATATAGATAATGAGATATCTTAGGGATAGGACCCAAGTCTAAGCATGAAATTTATATGTGTTTCATATATATCTTACATATGTAGCCTAAAGGTAATTTTATATAATATTTTAAATAATTTTGTACATGAAACAAAGTTTGTGTTTAGTACTTATATGTGGAATTTTCCACTTCTGGCATCATGTTAGAATTCAAAAAGTTTTGAAATTTGGAGCATTTTGGATTTCAGATTTTTGAATTAGAAATGCTCAAACTGTAACATACTAAACAAATATAGATTACAAATGAATGAATAAAACATAATATATATTAGGATCTTGTTCAGAACACATTTTTCATTCTCAAGTGTCAAAGCACCATTATCAAGGTTACCTTCTGCTTTACTCATTAGGAATTTGCAGATCAAATATAGTATTTAACAGAGAGTTGCAAGTCAAAATATTCAGGATCCCACTGTGAGAAACGTTGATTGCCTTCAGAATATCATAAATAAAGAGCTAATAGAATTGGAAGAAACCTTAGAGAATATTCAGCAAAATCCACTTTCTTTTTGTATTTGGTACACAGAAATACATTATGAAAAGCAATTCTGATATTTTCTCAGATCCTTAAAAATTCTCCAAAAGAGAGAAATACATTATTAATGTATGGAAGTTTATGTTATCAGGATCTATATAAGTCTCAATATTTTCTATCTAAATGTTGGTAGAATACCAAAAACCCTCTGTTCTTTTTTTTTTAACTCAAGCCAAAGTTGTTTCTGAATCTCAGTAAGTATTACTGGTCTTAATATCTCTAACTTTCTACCATTCCTTCTTACTCTATTTATTCTTTACTTAGAATTATGTTGTTTTTAATCATGTGTAAATCCCACATCTTCACTTCTCTAGTTCTATTTTTTTGTTAAAATAATTTTATTTTATTTTGAAACAGTCTATGATTCACAAAAACATTGGAAGTAGAACACAAAGAATTTTTCTCCCCCACTGAACCACTTCAGTGTAAGTTACTGGCATTATGTAACATTAATTAACCTAAAATGTCCATTGATTAGGTTTTGTCTGATGTTTTCTGATGAGTACATTCAGGTTGTGCATGTTTGGTAGAAATGTCATAAAAGAAATGCTGTTCCCTCCTCTCAGCATCCAGTTTTAACTGGTCTCATAACTGATGATATCCACTTTGAAAACTTGATTAAGATAGTCTACTTTGCTCTACTGTAAATGTATACTGTGTTATAAAAAGCCTTGCAGCTGTGAAGCTGTAACTCATCAGACTTTCAATTTATTCATTTATTTATTTATTACAATTGGTCTCATGGTGTCACCCTTTATTCAACATTACTTGGGTGTTTTTATGTTCATGCCAATGCCAACAGAAGGTCCTTAAAGCTTGATTCTGTGTTCATGTTCCAATCATTCTTTGAGGACTTATGGAATCAGCCATTTTTCCTAAGTGCCCTAGAGCACTAGTTCCTTATAGTGGAGAATATTACTTAGAAATCAAGATAGATGTGCTCATTTATTTTGAACTATCAAGCTGTCACTGCTTCTGGGCCTTCCGGGGAACTAAGGCAGGAAATATATATAATCTCTCTCTCTTTCTCTCTCCCTCTATCTATCTCACCTATTGAAAATCACGAGTGCAGACTGATGCTTCCAATTCCAATATAAAAACAATAAATTCCATTATAGCTTTTTCCTTTCCATTTATGTACATTCCTTCTGTGATAGTGAGAAACCTGGCTTCCACTATCCTTAATATGTTTACTTATTTTATCAGATCTCCTGTGTGTAAGCAATCTCACATGGCCACTACCACACCCTCTTCCATGGAGATGTCCTCTTCACCACAATTGGGCTGTACCATTGCTCTCACCTCCTGCGTAGTTAGCCCCTCATCCTGCGCAGGCTTTAAAACTCTGTCCTGGGTCATCCTCGCCCCTGTACTGGTGCCCTCCTCACTTCACCAGACAGCCCTCTTGCATGCTGTCTGCTTTTCCCTACTTCAGCCATATTACTCCAGCCCAGGCTCTGTCTCTGTGTGGATGTCATTCTTATTGTGTGGGCTCTGACTCTCCTCTCTGATCCTTGTCCATTCATTGATCTTGCTTGGCCAACCCAGTGGATTAAGAGGAATTGTTCATGGAGAGAAAGTAATGGATGGACTTAAGAGGAGAAGGAGAAAGGAAAACTGAAGAGGAAGAGGAGAAAAAGTTTTCTCATTGTGCCAACACTATCACATACCCTCCAAGTCAGAATTATTTGCATATGGAGGGAAGAGGGAAAAGTTCAGCAGGCAATGAATAAATTACATTTAGTTAATAGGAAAGAAGGAAGGTTGAGAACATTCACACGTTAAGAACTTTTCCCTTTTTGGTCATAGCTGTGTTTTGGATAACTCACTATGTTTCTTCATAAAATAACCATACATGACTTTTATTCAATAAGCACATTTAATGCTGTCTGCTTCAATATGTACAGGGTAGCTAAGTCTCATGTACTACTACTGCTACTTATAACATACACATTCGACATTTTTGCCATTATATTCTTGCTATATTAATTGCATCACAAAACAGACATTATTTTTTCATATACTCTATATTTTTTGATATTTAACTATATGTTATCATTTAGTTTGCTTATCTTTTCTATCAATACTTCCTTATAGGCATATTCTCATATTACTGGGCATAACATAATCATATATTACAATATTATCTTTCTAGATTGAGCATTGGTTTCTTTCATCCTTTTATAAGATACACTTTATTATTTTTTTCTGGTCTCGATTGTTCTTAATATGTCTGCTGTGTATCTAAATGAAAGAAATCTTTCTCTCTAGTTTCTTTTCAAAATGTTCTCATTGTCTTAAGTGATTTGAGATTTATTATGATATGTCTAGATAAGGACATCATCATTTTTAAATAAATTTTTATGTCCCTCTGTATCTAACATGGTTAAGGCAATTAGAGGCTGCCATTTTACATGTATTCTGGAATTGTCTTGACATATATGTATATGTATATATTTATATAATATATAAATGATATATATGTTATATAAAAGATATATAGTATATATAAATAATGTATATATATGAGGTTATTATGTATATATGAAATTTTTAAAAAGTGAAGTGTATAGAACCATTGTTACAAAGGAAGACAAATTTTAAAAATAGTGTATAATCAAATAATTAGTTTTGTTTTGAATCATTCTCAAATTCACAAAATAGTTGCAAATATAGCACAAAAGTTTTTCTTCTGAACCATTTGAGAGTATGTGGTTGACCTGATAGTCTATTACAAAAAAATACTTTAGAATATATTTCATACAAAAAGGTATATATTCCATTAGTTGACTGTAATACAACCAGCAAGTTAGAAAATAAACCTTAATATATTATTTTTTGAGATTCAAACTCAATTTCAAATTTTCCAGTAATGTTCTTTTTAGCCAAATAATTCAGTTTGGAATCATGTTTTGCATTTAGTTTTCAAGTCTCTTTAGTCACCTCCAACCTCAAATAATTCTTTAATTATTCCTTAATTTTTATGACCTTGACATATCTAAATGTTACAGACCAATTATAGCACAAAATATTTCACAACTTAGGTCTGTCTAATATTTCTTCATAATATGATCCAGGTCGTACCTCTATGGAAGAAATATAACAGAATCGATGCTGTATTTTTCTCATTGCATCTTCTTTGGTGGTGCACAATTAATGGTGCATAATTATCCCATTAGTAGTGATGATCACCTTGATAAGTAGATTAAGGTATTGTCTGCCAGTCTTTAATACTTAAAAGTCATAAGTTTTTCCTCTGTAATTAATAAATATTTTCTAAGGAACTTCTCTGAAACTATGTAAATACCACGTTCCTTATACAATTTTCAATTTACATTGTTTTAATTTATTTTAATTTTATTGATACAGGGTCTTGCTCTTTTACCTGGGCTAGAGTACAATGGCAGAGATAACTCACTGCAATCTCAAACTCCCAGACTCAAATGATCCTCCTGCCTCAGCCTTCCCTGTAGCAGGTGCCACAGATGTGTGCCACCAAGCCTGGCTAATTTTTTTATTTTTTTACTTTTGTAGAGACAGGATCTCACTGTTACCCAGGCTGGTCTCAAACCACCTGCCCTCAAGCAATCCTTCTGTCTCAGCCTCCCACGGTGTTGGGATTACAGGTATGAGCCAACATGCCCGGCCTGTTTATTAATATATGACTTCAGATTCAATTTTTCCTGTTTTATTTGATGTGCTATAGTTCATTACTATTATTATTACTTTGATGCTCAAATTTCCCCAGATTCGGCCAGCAGAAATATCTACAGTTTCCGTATGTTTTTGATGTGCTTGCATCTTTCTTTGAGCAGTTTCTTGCTACCTGGCACAAGAAGTTGTTTCAGGATCCTAATAGATTCTCAGAATCTCATACACAATGTACAAAAACTTTTTGTGACCACCTCTTAGGATATCCCTGTATTTCTCAGGGCTTCAAAGTAATTGCCAGATTTGGGATATGAACTCAAAATTCACTCTCAAAATCATTCTATTTTTTATCATCCACATTTAACAAAGGAGGAAACTGCATCTTAACATTTAATTTTTATAGCTTCACACATGAGTAATTAATGGAGCCAGGATACAAATCAAGATCTATTTTGAATGTTTTAATAACACAATTAGAAATGAGAGCTACTCGAACATCCCAGAGCAATAGGTGTTCTCTGACCAGCTAGCCAATAACAGAGAAAGGCCAAGACCATTGGCCTCCAGAATCCACTACCTGGAGACATCAAGTTGTTTTGGGGACACCATACCTTGTCTGTTTAGGTTTCAAATGGAGGTAACTGATAAAGGAACCAAATGCCTAAACATCATCTATTCATAGACCATTCTTTTAATGCTAAATCTTGGACCATTTAGCAATATACTATTTAGCAATATACCATTTAGCAATATACCACAGCTTTTAAAAGACTTTATATCTAGTTACAACCCTGGATGGAATTAATATACAAATAGGTAGAAGCCATAGTCAATACAGATTCTAATATAACAGCTGCTACATGAATAGAAAAAGCATAAATTATTCTCCAGCTATTACTTTATATAGAGTTGGTTTAAATTAAATCAAAATTTTCTTTATAGTGCTCCTTGGTATAAAAAAATTTAATGTTAATTCTAATAAGCTAATATACCTAAAATCTTAATTTTTTATTTTTAAAATAGGAGTGTGTGTGTGTGTGTGTGTGTTTAGAGACTAGAAGCTATCATTCTAGAATTATAAAAATCAGATTCTTCATTTATGAAAGAATAGAGACCTCAAGGCTGTAATATTCCCCCTAATATCATTTTTCAGTTTTTCTCTGTATGATATAAATGTGCTGAAGATGCTGAGCCAGTATTTTTTGAACTTTATATTAGTGAGCTCATTCTATAAGATTAATCTTTGGATTCAGTAAAATGTGAAGCAATTATTTAAATTAGAGCCTAAAGCAGGAGATGTACTTCGCAAATACATGTTTAATGTACAAAGCTGATATATTTGTTCATTAACAGAGGTGAAAATCAGATTCTGGGTCTTTATTAGTAATTTATTGATAATAACCAAATTCCAGTCTCTGAAATTCAAAGTTAACTTTTCCAAATGATTATTTGCAAAACATTCCCTATTTTTCTTCAAGAGTTATAGAAATATAAGTGCATTATAATAGAGAATTCTTCTTATGAAGCATTCTCACTGAGGATCAAGATCGTAGCAGGGAAGATTGATTATTAAATGTGCTTCTGTATTTATTCTATTTAATTATTTGTTCAATAATATTCTATCACTTTTCCAAAATGAAGCAAAGAAAGTCTACTCCAAAGGAGCTCTTTACAATTTCATATCGAATTTTCTCCAAGGAGAACAGCTCTGAATATAAATCCTTATGTTGTAAAAATCTAATTAAAATTACCTTCAGTTAGAGAAGGTTGTACAGAAAAAAAAATGCTGATCTTTAGATTCAATATTGTGACAAATAACCTGTGGCCCTTCAGCATCCATTTCATTTGGGCTTCAATTCTGTAGGTACAAAATACTTGGTGATGGTGAGAAACAATATAGCTCTTAATTTTCTGAAAAATGCTGATTAATGCTGAAAGTGAATTGAAGTAAACTTGTTAAAACATTCAGAATAGTAGCTCAATTTCATTAGTTTCTTAAATCATAGCAGTATAAACTTATATAGTAATAAATCTTTATTACTCCAACTGCCAAATTCTCCTACCTTGATAAACTCAACTCAGAAATATTTTATTGAATAAGTGTTATATGTACTAGGCATTATGCTAGGATTATGACAGAATCAGCATTAGTGTGAGCCCCAGTTACTTCTCTCAAGATTCTGAAACAGAATTAGAAAAATAAGACAAACTAAAAGAAAAAAATGACAACTAACAAAGCACAAAATGTAATTAAGTGTCAAATCAATGGCAGAGACAAATGCTCTAAAAAATTAGATAGCAAAAATACCAGTGGGAATAAATCATACATCAAGTATTAAATGGTACTTGGAGCTCATCAAATTCCTAAACCAGTATTCCAAAAGGCTTCCATCCAACAATTCCTAGATCTAGAGCCATTTGTGAATAACCCAGTGATGAAACAGAAAGCAAAAACCACATGTCCTTGATAATTAAGTTCAAAATCTTCTGGTCTAAATGTAAGACAAAAGGATTTGGATGCATGTGTTAAAAGATGGTATGTGGACAGAAATGGGAAGAGGGGGGAAAAAACAAAACATACAGTGAGGAGACCATGAAAATCAGAAATATGAATTCTCAACTGAAGAAGCACTGTCCTGAGCCATTTTGGGGTCCTATACTACATGAGAGGTGATGCCCTGGAGGTAAATCACCTCATCTCTTACTGAAGTGAGACTAAAAGGGTTCAAGGATGATGTCACTCATGGGCCTAGACAATGATGATACACTTAATGCACTTGGACCCTGGTATACCAGTGTAGACAAAAATAGTTTTGGGAGACTTCCTTAAAAGCACAAAGCTTGAATGGGGTCCTGAAATATACCAACATGCTCTGGAAGTATTAACATTCAGGGCAAGAATGATATTGTTACTTAAGAAGGGTTAGGATTAGAATTTATTTGAATATGAAAAGACTCATGTATGCCACATGTTCAAAGATATAAATTTAAATTTTCACATTAATCTAAAAAACTCATTGCTAAAACTTAAGAGGTCAATTCTAAGAAAATACTCAGGGTTAAGACTCTACACTGTTCATAGGGAGTTAACAGGAGCAGTATGGGTGAAAAGATTTAGTCAGTATATTAGCCTGCTTGGGCTATAATACCAGAATACCATAGACTAAGTGGCTTAAATGACAGAAATTTAATTTCTTATAATTCTAGAGGCTGAGAAGTCCAAGATCAAGGTGCCAATTGATTGAGTTCCCGGTGAGGGCTCTCTTCTTGACTTGCAGATGGCCATCTTCTCAATGTGTTCTCACATGGGAGGAGGGAGAAAGCAAGCTCTCTGATGTCTTCTTATAAGGGGAAAATCCCATATAAAGGTCTAACTCTCATGACTTCATCTCACCCTAATTACCTCCCAAAGACCCCATCTCCAAATGCCATCACATTGGGAGTTAGGGATTCAACATTTGAATTTGGGGGGAAACATAAGCATTCAGTACATGACAGTGAATTTTAATGTGGGGAGGGGCAGAGGTTAGGTCTTAGAATTTGTTCCTGGTATGTATTGCCTGATTAGAGTCCCTAACCTATTGGAATTAACTGCAATTTGATGTAGATAATAAGTCCTGAAGATGACTCCTGCCTTGCTTAAATATGGGACTATGATGTGGATATTGACTCACATAATTTCTTAAAAGAAATGTGGACAGAGTTAGTGACATAGTTATATAGTTGTCCTGGCATCTTAATGATTCTCTGGGAGCCTGAGGACTGAATTAACTTGTTATCTGAGTCTTCTCAGGTCTGTGATTCTTTAGCAAGTTTCTAGGAGACTTTCAAGAAAAGCGTGCTTGTTTAAAATAGTAGTAGAAAAGCCTTCTTAACAACCAGGATGTCTGGACTTTTCAAAGTAATACAATTTTTGGATAGATGGTTGTGGTGTATACTTTTTAAACTGTGTGTGTGTGTATGAGAGAGAGGTGATGTATTTGCAATATGCAACCTATATCTTAATTTATTTTAATTAAAACTAGTTACATATATACATTTTTTACTGCTATCGAGATTCATGATGGATCATTATCCTGACAAAAAGCCTCAGCTAACAAAAAGGTAATTTTTGTGTCTTGCCACAGAATGATTTCTACACCTGTTTTACTCTTCCTTAACAGACTGCTTAGCTCGGCACCTCTGTCAAGATTCACTGTCCCTTTTGCAGCAGTGGAGTTATAAAGAGGTAAAGAAAAACCAATGAGAATAACTCTTATGGTGTTCAGATTTTCTAGTCACTCAGCTGAATGATGCTTTCTCAAGAGATAGAGAAAGATAAATTGTTGGTGCAGTGCTCAGTTCCAGAGGTAATCCTGGATCTTTCCCCATCATCACAGTAGTATTAGAGACTCAAGAAGCTACTACATTTTTCCAGTATCCTACAGTGATATCTGTGAGACCAAGAAGGGGAAAGTAAGAAGAGGAAAGTGGATAGTTTTCTCCTAAGTAGCTAAAATAATAAGGAAGAGTTGTTTAGCGGAGGTAGGGAAAAACAAACACACTTACAGGAGGAAAAAGCAGTGAGTATTCCAAATGTGAATTAGCAGAGTCAAAGTTGAGTGATCATAAAGTAGCAGCAGAGATACCATAACAATTTTACAATAAATACTGTGATTATTCCAAGGCTCCTTTGGCTGACAATATTCTATATCAGTGCTCCCTAGCTCCAAAATGATAGCCCTTATAACTACACTCAAAAAAAAAAAAAAAAGAAATTGTATATTGCTGGGCCTCTGGTGAAATTCATCAGAGGATGTGGTGCTATTGTAGACTCCATCTTCATCCCTCTGTCTCCACCTCTTTCTGCAGATTTAATTCATTCTTCTCCCAGCTAAGAGTTTCCCAATCCCACTGATGCTGCTTCCCTACCCTTAACTCCTACAAGTTCATATCACACCTACTTTTAGTTGTTGGCATGTCACTTCGTGCCCAATATGACCTTTCTTCTCATCCTTGTAACGTCTCGATTCGTAATTGCCAGGGAAAGAATATCTTTGTCCTAGCTGGGGTATGTGTCCATGCCTAGTCAAATCAACTTTGTATGAAAATGGTATCATGTGATACAAGCCTGACTGGTTCACTCTTGCTATTGGTGCTTTAATTCAGGCCAGATTACTTCACAACATGTTTTCTCTTTGGGGATTCTTTGTATTTAAGACAATATCAACCTCAGTAATAGGGACATTTCTGCCATCCTCACCATCATCTATCAAGTAATTATCTGTCTTGGATCTCTTTTCTTCATCACAGTCCACCAGTCACTAAAGTGACTGTTTTTCAGAAAAGTGCAATGGACCAGTTAAGGAAACATCGACTGTATATCCAAGCCGGTTTTACTGATGGTGGAAACTTGATAAGATTATGTAAACTTACTAAGCTGTAATTTTTTTTCTTTCTTCGTTGTTTTTTCAATAACATGAGTAAACTGAATAATATTTTTTCTATCTCATCTCTAACATAAGATTATGAGATATTTTGCTCTCCATTGTTTTGAGAGATTTGACATTAAATTCCTATGGAGAAATAGCAAAAAAGTAAGTACTTCCTTCATCTTTAACAGGGATTGGTCTATTTGATGTAAAATTTTTCTTATATGTCACCCTATCTTATTACACAACTAGCACCAACCAAATGAAAATATCTGTAGTTGCCTGAGCAATGATGAACATTCCTCTATGATCTTGCCAATGCTATTCTTTTAGCTACATATGCCCTTTCCAACACTTCCCTGTCTAGAGAAAACACTACTTGCACATCAATATCCATATAAAATATCATTTCCTCTCTGCAGCTACTCTGTGATTCCTCATTCCATCAAGGTAGTACAAAAGTCCTTCATGTTTCCATTATAGCATCTTCAAAAGGAGACTTTGAAAAGTAAATGAAAAACTAAATTTTTTTAAAATAATACAATTCAGGAATCTAGTAGTATAGAAAGCACCAAAATATATGTATTAACAGCTTAGAACTTTCTTAATACAAAAAAAATCCCATTATATAATTTTAAGACATGAAAATACTATTACTAAGCTTTTAAATATAATACTTAATCACAGTCACCAAGAAAATAACAAAGATGATAAGACATTAGTTTTATAAAACTTCTGATCATTTTGTCCATTTTAACAAATTAGGTTTTTCTTGCAAACTTCTGATCATTTCACATATATTTTCTTTGCTTGATGTTATGATTCATCACGTACTTAAATGGAAATTATAAAAGTTTTTGAACTCCTACACTTAACATCCTCTAAAATACAGTCAGTATAACTTGCCATTTCTGCCTGTCTCATAACAATAAATAGTTGGCCTTTCAATCATTCTGAGCTGATCTCTTATACAATTATCATCCATGCTCAAGTTTTAGCTTCCAAAAATGTGGAGAGTGCAGCATTTGTAAATATATACCTTTTCTTCACTTGGACTCCACTTAATTGTGGGTAGCTCAGAAAAAAAAACATATTCTTTTGTATTATTCAGTTACATTTGTGTGTATCTTGAGCTGGGGAAAAGAGTCTTCTTCAAGGAATATTTAGTACAGATCAGTACTTTCATACATAATTTCAAAAGTACATTGTATTAGAACTCAAGGTTATTTGCCCTTGAAATAAATGATTAAAATATGATTAAAATAAAAATTATTAGAAATAAGAGAAATCTGTGTGAAATGTTTTTTAAGTAAACCTTTGAGTCTTTTCAATGAAAAAACTAATTTGATTGCTCTTTGTAGTCACTGTTACTGCTTTTCTTCCTCTCAGGTACCTTATACAACTGCTCAGAAAAGTAGATTTGGTTTTGTCATCAGCAATGGTGATGCCAGATATAATGATATATTTTTATCTTGATGAACTGATTTATGTTAACTGTAAAATGAATTTAAGGAAAATATGTAATGAGAGCTGAATATTTTTTCAGTGTTTTAATTCTACATTATAAAGAAAAACACAGTGAATTACTAGAATGATGAAAGAGTTATACAAATCAAAAAGTATGGTAGCCTTAAAAAAGTTGGAGCTGAGATAGCCTTCAGAACAAAATTTCACACAATGGGTAGTATTAATCCTTTGTGAGAGAAAATTAAAATAATCATAATGAATATGTGATTAAAACACTCTGAATTTTTCAGCCAATCAATCAAGGTGACATGACTGTCATCTCAATTAAGGAAGAATGAGATCCATTTCTAATGACCTAAAACCGTATTTATTATGTGATACATCAAGAAAGGAAGAAAATGACCACCATGAAATGTAGGAAAAAAGAAGCTCAATAGTTTAAATGGCATCTTCCAGAGTGAGAGACGTTAATACTGGAAGAAACACTACAAGCATAAGAAATAAGAATTCTGTTATAAGATACAAACTAATTAGGGCTCATTAAATTCTAGCTAAAAAATACTCTTAAATTTATTTATCTCCTTTGTTTTCATTATAGTCATTAAAGCTATCATCATTCCAAAGATTTAGTCCTAAAAAGCTGAAGTTATATGTTTATCATTAATTGAGAAAAACTAAGGAATAGAAAGTGTGGAGAGGAATTTCAAGATTCTGGTTTGGAACATAGCTAACATAAATGCTATGTAAGATGCCTACATAGCATTTAAGCCACAAAACTTCTTAGATTTCCAAGAGAATAAATGAAGATAGAAAAGGAAGAGATCAGTGGCCTAAATCTTGGGATTGCCATAACGTCAAAAAATGTCAGATGAGGATGATGCAGCTCAAAACCCTCAGAAGGAGAGAGAGACCAGTGCAGTGAGAGGAGAAACAGAAGAGTTTCAAGAAGTGAAAGACAAGTACTGAAAGTATTTCCAAGAGGAAAAAGAAGGGTCAATTATCAAATGTTTTTGATAGGCCAAAGAAAATGAGGAATAAGAACTGACCTCTGTATTTAGCAACAGCTGTGGTTTGAATGTGTCTACCAAAGTTCAAATATTGGAAACTCGATCCTCAACACAGTAGAGCTGGGAGGTGGAACCTGATGAGAGGCATTTAGATCATGGGGCACCACCCTCATAAATGAATTAATGTCATTATTGTGGGAGTGGGTTCCTTATAAAAGTTTGCCCCCCTTTTCTCCCTCTCTCTGACCGTCTCTTTGCCCTTCCACCGTAAGGGGATGTAACAAGAAGACCCTTGCCAAATGCTGGACCTCCAGTCTTGGACTTTCCAGCCTCAAGGACCATAAGCCAATAAATTTCTGTTCTATAAATTACCCAATCTGTGGCATTCTGTCATAGCAGTACAAAAATGAACCACGACAGCAATGGGGAGTTTTTGTTTACTTAACAAATTACAGGAAAGTTGTTGGGAAGAAAATATGATTAGAGTTAAAAAGTTGGAAAATAAGATGTTCATGGGGGTTTCAAAAAGTTAAGACATATTCTAGGGAACTTATGATGCCACAAAAATGAGTAGGACTGTGTGCATGCCCAGGGCTGTGCCCATATTCAGGAAAGACCTAAGAAGGCCTTAAGTTCTTACCTCTGGTTGATGTAAGGCTCTGTGCAAACAAAAAATAAAGGCTATGGAAGAATTGCAAATGATTTTTCTAAGTATTGAAGGTGTCACCCAACATGTACATAGAAATTTTTGGCAAAGACTGGGAGATTTATTGGCTCTAGACATTGAAGCAAATTTCTGTCTAATCATTTACTGTCAACTAATGTAAATGAGCAGAGACTTCAGTGGCCACACACAACAAAGAATACAGACTTTACAGAATTACTTCCAAAAATTCACTAACAAAAATAAACAATAACAAAAACATTGATAGCAATAAATAAATAAATAGCCAAAACAGCAAACCAACCCCAGGAGAGCTTAGGTTGTAGAATCTCATACATAGAGTTACCAGATTATTATCTTATTTAAAATGTTCAGTTTTCAACAAACAATTACTAAATAAAAAAAGAGCAAGAAAATATGTACAATATACAAGAACAGTAAACATTGATCAATAGAAACAGCTCCTTAGAAGTTCAGATGTTGGAGTTATAGAAAAACTACTTTATGTCAGCAATTTTAAAATGTTCAAAAAACAAAAGAAGCATGCATACAAATGTAAAGGAATGTATAAGAATGTCTCTACTGATCAAGAATATCAGCAAAGATCTATGAATTGTAAAAAAAAAAAAGAACCAAATAGATATTTAATTCTGATCAAAATCATGAATCTACACATACAAGAAGCTCAACAAAACCGAAGTAGGGCTAACCAAAAGAGCTCCACAATAGACACATAATAATCAAACTTTCAAAAGTCATAGACAGAGAGAGAATCTTGAAAATATAATAGCAAGAAAGAAATGACTCATTATGTACAAGAGACCTTCAATATGATTGACAGATAACTTCTCATTAGAAACCAAAGAGGTCAGAAAGCAGTGAATGACATATTCAAAGAGCTGAAAGAAAAGATTATCAATCAAAACTTTTATATCCAGCAAAATTACCATTTTTAAAATGGAGAAATAAAGACATTCCAAGATGAATAAAAACTGAGAAAAATCATCACTAGCAGACCTGTACTACAAAAAATACTAGAGAGGGTCCATGAGGCTAAAAGGAAATGAGAGACGACAGTAGATCAAGTCCACATGAAGAAATAGAGAGAGAGCATCAGTAAGGTAACTATATAGATAAATATAATACAGAATATTAATGTAGGATTTTTGAAGTACGTTTTTTCTGTTTGATTTAAAAGACAAGTGCATAAACCAGCTAACAGACATGTATATAATATTCTACCCAACAAGAATAGAATATACATTCTTTTCAAGTGCATATGGAATATTCTACATGATATGTTAGGCCACAAAACTAATCTCAATAAATTAAAAAGAAAATAAAATCATGTAAAGTGTGTCCAGAGACTACAATGGAATGAAATTAAAAATCAGTAACAAAAGGGAATTTGGAAAGTTCACAAATATGTAGATATTAAACATACCCCTAAATAAACAATAAATCAAAGAAATTACAAGTGAAATTTTAAAATACGTCAACATGAATGAAAATAAAAAACCACATAAAAATCATGGGATTCAGTAAAGACAGTGTTCAGAGGAAAATTTGGAACTGTAAATGTACATATTACAAAAGAAGAAAAATCTCAAATCAATAACCTAACTGTATACTATTAATATAAAAAACAAGGAAACATAAAGCAAACTAAACTGAAAGTGACCATAAGGAAGGTGGTGAGGATTAGAGAGGAAATACCTGAAATAAAAAATAGGAAAACAATATAGAAAATTAACAGAAAAAGAAGTTTGTTCTCTGAAAAAATTAACAAAATTGACAAACCTTTTGATAGATGGACCAGGAAAAAATAAGAAAAGACACAAATTACTAAAATCAGAAATGGAAGTGGAGACATTACTACTTAGTTTATAAATATAAAAAGGATTATAAGGCAACTGAATGTTAACAAATTATTTGACCTATATGAAACAAGCAAATTCCTAGAAACATAGAAATTGCCAAAACTGACTTTAGAAGGAACAGAAAATCTGAATAGACCCATGATAAGCAGAGATATTGAATGTAATAAAATAAAAACAAATCCCAGGCTCCGATGGTTTCACTGAAGAATTCTGCACAAAACATTTAAATAGGAATTGATGCCAATTTTATACAATCACTCTTAGTAAATAGGAGAGGAGGGTGCATTTCCCAACTCATTTTATGTGGCAAGTAATACCCTGATATCATAAACAGAAAAAGAAAGTACAAAAAAATCAATGCAGTTCGCATTCTGCAGGGGGAAAGGGCACGTTTCAAATCATGGTTGGGATGTGGCAAAGTCATAACATGTAACCAAAGTGTACCCCCATAATTTCCTGAAATAAAATAATAATAATAATATATATACCCATGTATATGTAATATTTAAAACACAGTGTTAATATTTTGTTAAATATAGTAATAGTTACATGAAAAAAATATACAGAATAAAATATCTCATGAACTTTTATTAAAAATCTTCAACAAAATGTTAGCACACCGAATCTGGCAACATAAAGATTATACAACATGACCACAGGATGCAAGATTGTTTCAACACATGAAAATAAGTCCATACAATACAACATATGAACAGAATGTAAAAATAATCCACATTATCATATTATATACTTAGAAAAAATATTTGACTAGATCTAATACCCTTTCATTATTAAAATACAACAATCAGCATACTAAGCAAAAAGGAACTACTTCAACCTGATGAAGGGCATCTGTGAAAACCTGCAATTAACAAAATGTTTAATGATGTAAGAATGAAATCTCTCTGTCAATGATCAGGAAAAAGAAAACGATGTCTGCTTACATCACTTCTATTCATCATTGAACTGAATGCTCTAGCCAGGAAAATTAGACAAGAAAAAAAAGTAGAAGGCATCTTAACTGGAGATTGGGATAGATAAGAACTATCTCTATTTGCAGATCATATGATCTTGTGTATAGAAAATCCTGAAGAACTCACAAAAAAAACCAGAGTTAATAAATGAGTTCAGTAAGGTATATAGTAAAAGATAGAAGATACACAAATCAATGTTAATTTTATATACAAGCAATGAACATTCTGAATATTAAATTAAACATCAATTCCATTTACTGGGGAATCAAACTAAGAATATACATAGGAATAAATTCAACAAATATGTGCAAGACATGTACACAGAATACTATGACCTTCATTGAAAAAATTGAAGAAAACATAACTAAATGGAAAGATATCCCATGTTCATATGTTAGAAAAATTAGCAATGTTAAAGGTGGCAATACTCCCCAAATTGATTTACTGATTCAACAAAATCCCTACTAAAATACCAACTGCCTTTTTTTTTTTTTAAGAAATAGATAAGCTGATCTTAAAATTCATGTGGAAAGGCAAAAGGGTCCAGAATAATCAAAACAATTGCGAAGGAGAACACAGTTGAGGGAATAACGATACCCCATTTAATAATCTGCTACGAAACTACAGTATTCAAGGCTACGTAGTACTGGCATAAAGGTAGACATATAGATCAATTTCTATAATTAAAATTATAGAAATAAATCTTTGCATGTCATATTAATTGGTTTTCTTTTAGGGTTCCCTAAAAATTCAATGATGAAATAATAATCTTTGCAACAAATAATGTTGGGACAACTGAATATTGACACGCAAAATAATGATACTGGACACTTACCTCTTATCAAATGCAAAAATTAACTCCGATCATCAATGGCCAAAATATAAGTGATAAAATTACAACTTTTAGATATATAGGGATAAATCTTCATGATCTTTTATTAGGAAATCATTTCTTAGATATGTGTACTCAAAGTACAAGAAACTAAAGAGAAATTAGATAAATTAAACTTCATCGAAATTAAAACCTTTGTGCTTCAAGGGACACATTCAAGAAGGAGAAACGACAAATCCAGCATGGGAGACAATACTTGCAAATCATATATATGATAAAGGACTCATATTTGGAATATTTAAAGAACTTATAAAGCTGAATTAAAAAGACAGCTAACTCAATCAAAAATGGGCAAAGAATCAGAATGGACATATTTCCAAAGAAGATATACTGATGGCTAAAAAGCCTATGAAAAGATATTCAACATTGTTAGTCTTTTGGGAGATGCAAATCCAACCACAATGAGATACTAATTCACACCAATTTGGATGGCTATAATCATAAAATTGTAAGCATAGAATTTCTCTAAAAATAAAAAAATATAAGGTTTCATTTTATGAATTATCAATTTCACTGAAAGTACTGCCTTCTTGCTGAATTTTATCTATATGCTATATTTTCCTAAATTATATTTTAAAGTAAAAGAGTATTGCTATTCTAAAAACATTACTCCCCATCACTTTATTTCAAGATAGCCAGTTAGTAATAGTTTATACTACCCACTAGGATGATTAACGGTAACCTAAAATAAATTAATTTTTGGCCATATTTTTATATATAGGAAGAATCAGCTATTTTTATTTGGGTTGCATTTTTTGTTTACCATGATCTATAGGATAATTTAAGATAATTACTAGTTTGCAAAATAACTAGGTGAATTGAAATACCTTTTTGCAAAATGTATACATCTGCATTCAAACCACAGTTGGATAGTATACTGCACACAATATACATCAGTATATAAACCCATATGGTTCTAGAACCCAGATTTCTTTTTATTTAGCTCTAAAAATTTGCAAAAGTTACTCCGTCATGTGCTTGACATCAAGTCTTTACAGTAGCATGGGCTCTTGTGAGTTGAAAATTATTAGACCTGCAAAGAGCATTCTATATTTATTAACTGTCTGCCTTCAGGAAAATAAACTTGCCCCTGTCACACACTGTCTACTTTTAGAGGTGTTATTAGGCTTTAACTGTTGAAGCAGAAATGACATTTATGCTTCCACTTCAGCAACATCTAGTTCAAAGTCTTATTTGAGTAAATTTTGAATGTTCTCACCACAAAAATGGTAAGTGATTTGAGGTGATAGATATGTTAACTAGCTTGATTTAGTTATGCCACATTGTATTCAGAAGTATATAATATCACTTTGTATTCCATAAATGTATACAATTATAAATTATCAATTTAATATTTTTAAATGTCTTATTTACTGGTGAAAGTTATGCAGAATGTTTTTATAACTGAATTTTGGGTACATTAACTGCTTTAGGAGAATGAGATTCTCTTTACATGCCTAGAAATGAGAACAGATACCTGTGGAGAGTCATTATGGAGTTTCAGCTAGTATTCCTGGAAATTTAATTGGGTAAAAAAATATATGAGATAGAAAACCATATCTGACACCCACAGAAATTGGGCAGCCAGAGCCCTATTCTTCTAACTGGGTTAGGGGTGGGAATTAAAATAAAGGCTAAATATATAAACATTATGTGTAATCATTTAAACAATCAATAAAAAAGCGTAATGGTGATCATCATATTACCATTTGTTGAAAGAAGGTTATGCAATAAACCCTCTATTATTTTGTTTAATATGCTTAGTACCCATGTGAGATTAGTGTTATTAGTTTACCAAATTTTTAGATAAGAACATAAGAGCCAGAGAAGTTAAAACTTTCCCTCAGTACCACATATTTAAGAATCATTTAAATCATCAATCCATAATTTAAAACCATGCATATTTGATTTTAAACTCATAGTTTTACCTACTACAATGCACACTGATTGCTGTGATACCCTTCCTCTCTTCAATTACAAGCAGTTCTCACTCTAAGAATGTAATTTCAATCCTCACTAATGCATTGCAGGAGGTCTAGGGAGTGGTCATGCCGTGTCTTCCATTTGTCTATCACCTGACTGGTGGGAATTCTCTGTTGGCTATCATTAATAGAATGGGGGAAAATGAATGGGTGTGAGAGAGAGTTTAAGGAAATAGTTAATAGGATTGGGCAAATGATTAAATTGTGTTGAACAGAATTAAGACTAGAAGTTGGTTTTGTAGATGTAAACAAGATTTTCCAAGGAAGGGTGTATTTTAGTAAAATAAGGTAGTTTTAGTGTAAAGTACTTACCAGATGTACAAGAGAAAAATTACTATTTGTATTTAGAAATGTTTGTAGTCCTTAAGATAGGGATCAACAATAAAGATAAGGGTATTTTTGAAGTAAAAAAAAAAAACGTTGAGGAATTGCAGGAAATGATTAGATAAGACATAAGAAAAGAAAAGTGAGTCAGAAAAAAAGGAAAAATAAAGTGGGAGTTGAAATCAAGCATAAGTGATTTTCGAGATGTAGGTCACTGATTGTGACTAAAAATAGGCTGCTTAATTTGATTATTGGTAGGTCCCACACAAGAGAACTTTTACGTGAAATGGTGCCAGGAGCCAGATTACAGAAGATTAAAGAAGAGGAATGATGAGAATCATGGGGATAATAATGACTCCTAGTATCGTAGTGTCTACTATATACTTTGCTTAGTGCTTAGCACATTAGTATGAACTAGTACTAATATCATACTTACATCAACCTTATAAAAAGATGGTAATAGCCATACTTTATATGTGATACATCAGTCTCAGAGAGACAAACTATCATGATGCTAGTTTTTCTAGGGTCCACCTGATCATAAGTCTGACTGCTATCATTGAGTATAAATCACACACAGGGCACATCATGAGTGACTTGATTTATCTAGACATCTCTGACAGCAGCTGGACTTTCTTTTATGTTAATATGTTTTCCCAACTAGATCCCTTCTTCATGAATCATTCGAACAGACTATTCACCCTCCTCTAAAGCAGACCCATTGTACAACGAAGAGACTTTGAAACACAAAAAAGTTCAGGTCAGATTCATCCCTGAATTCATCCTTTCTGAGCTGGGATTTTCAGCTTTCCCAGGGATTTCACCAGCTCCCCTATCTTTTTCCAAAAAAGTCCATCCTTGCTTAAACTTAGCCAGAGTACCCTTCTATTGTTTGCACATATGCCACAGAAGATATAAGATAAAAAATGGCAAAAAATAATAATAGCTTACATTTTTGAGTGGTTACTTTGTGCCAATTACTTTGCTGAGCTCTTCAGAAAAATTAACTTCTACAGCAACCCAGTGAGGTGGGTATAATATTTCCCTGACCTTACATGGGTGAAATCTAAGGTGGGATAGGTAAGTATCTTGCCTATCTCACATAACTCATAATTGGTGGAAGTGGAGTTTGAATGCAGGAGACTCATGTTGTTTGAAGATATTTTGTAGCTGTCTGGATATATTTGCCCCAAAAGCAAAACCAAGAAAGAGGAACTAACAGCAATTCTACCACTATTACTGATGATAATAATCTGAATTTAAGAAAAAGAGAATAAATCTCCGTGGTGAAGATAGAGAGCAACAGATAAATTGTGTGGCCACCATTCTAAATTTCAAAGTCTATATGGGAAATTTTCAACCTACCACAGGTTTGGTGATGGGAGTAAGGAAGTTGTGGAATAAAAGATAAAGAGATACTCTGGATATGGTAAAGATATTTTTGATTGGAGCTTATCCGTGCATAGAAAAAGGCCTGGAAAAGGTACATAGATAGAGATCAACTGATTCTGCCAAAGAGGGAGAGAGAAAACTGAAGGAATTCTGGAGGAGGCACAAGTGGGGAGACCAGTCCTAAAAAGGAAGCATAGGGCTTGCCTATAGATTAGGAGGAAACAAGACACAGGTAGGTAAAGATAAGGACTGTTTAGAGGCTGCTAAGATGATGAGAAGGCAGATGCGAAGAAAGGTGATATACGCTTTTTGAAGTTTTTACAAGGTGGCCTCAATCTACTCAGTAAAAGAAGAGGCAAGGTCATGTGCTAAAGATGAAAAGATTCGAGTTTGACTAGAAAGGGCAGGTTTGGGGCAGATAGCCAGGTAATGAAATGAGGAGTGGGTGTAAAGCAAATAAAAGAGTTTCTAAGTAGCACAGAAAGCAGTAAAATGATGTTTCTTTGTCCAAGACGTAGTTTATATCTGGGATGGAGATGAAGAGAGATTTGGGGAGATCAGGAATGGGGATCATCGAGGTAGTCCTGACGAAATGGCAGACAAGCCAAGGATTAGACAGGCACTCCTGGAATTCCGACAGAGGGAGAGAACTAATACAGGTGCCACTGCTATGTATGTGTCCCCAAAACATTCTGATTTTTCCTCATTATTACTTTGCTCATACCGCATTGTGATTACTTATTTAGGATATTCTCCCACTTGGCTGTGGTTGTCATGAGAGCAGGAATTTGAACTCTCTGGCTAATTACTGTATTCTCAGCATGTAGTACAACGCCTGGCAGAGAATAAGTGATCGGTAAATTGTTTTGTTTTGTTTTTGGTTTTTCCCCCATGAACCCATAAGTAGACTCCTACTGGATTGCAGAACAAAGGTCCTTTAGAAGCCTTATAACATCTTCATAATCCAACGTTCAAATAACTAGAAGCCTTCACTTATCAGAATTTGCCTTTCAGAAATACCTTAGTCCATAGAAGTCACCTAGGGATCTTGTTAAAATATCAATTGTGATTCAGTTCCAGGGTAAGGCCTATGTGTCTGCATTTTTTATAAGCTCCCAAGTAATGCTGATGCTACTTGGTGCATAATCCATGGAGTATCAAAGGCTTAGTCACTGGATTCTCCACCTTTGTCAAGTATAACCAAATACCCACAAGGCCTGAACTGACTACCTTACAGGCCTTCTGGCATTTATGTTTTTGTAGTTTCTGTGGCTCCTCTCTTGTCAGCTTTTTATGTGCAAGTGTATTTTAATATAGTAGTTCTTGTATATTCTGAGTCTGGCCTGCCTACCTGGCTTCAACTAGTGTCTTTGTTCTAATCTTTCAAACTACCACATATTTCTTGAACCATTATTCTGGCTTGACTACCTGTTTCCAGGTCCTTATCTTGCTTATTGTGTACATTTACTATGTGTGCTGCTGCCTGTATGCCTGGCAATGATGACTGTGCAACAAATATTCTTCAAATGAATGAAGAAAGCTGGGCAATTTAACACAATATGAACAGTTTAACATAACACATCATGCTGGGGTATAGCAGCATCAGGAGAGTAAGCTAATCAGGCTGGGTCGGCGGAGAGAGAGAGAGAGAGAGAGATTGATTACAGCATGTAGCATACCTGGGCAATGGGAAGAGAAGTCAGAAATAAGTCAAGAGACTGAGGCCAGAAGATTACAGAAGAAATGACAAAGAAAACAGACATTGTGGATGCCAAGATGGCAATAAATTAAAACAAGAAAACCTGGCCTTCTGGGTCAGAGGAGATAAAGCCCATAGCCATGTAATCTGAGATGGTAGCACCTTTGTCTTTATGACACAAATAGAATGACCCTGAGCCTAGAGGACAGATCACTTGTGTTTAGTTATACTTATTCCTATAATCAAGGTAGATGGAAATTATCATCAGAGGAACTATAGCTTCATCTAGTATTTTAAGTCAGTAATAGGAGTCCATTCATTAAACAGTTATTTGTTGAACATCTACTGTGTGCCAGGCCCTATGTGTATCTAGAGAAAAAAGGAAGGCATGATCTTTTCCTTAAAGAAGTTCAAAGTTTAAGGAGGGGCTCAGACGTATGTACAAAGTTATGTGTTTTACCAGAGATATACCCATGGGGCTGAAAGAGAAGAAGGACTTTCCTCCCACTGGAGATATTAGAGGAAGGTTTGCAGGGCAGTTGACACTTGAATGAGTCTTGAAAGAACACACATTCAATAGAGAAAAACTATTTCAAATATAGGGAAAAGTATGACCCTAAATATATTGTTTTGAGGGAACAAGATACAATTGGTAGACTGCAGTTAATTTATTAATAGCAGCGCTGAAACAGTGGTTAACAGGAAGTGTCAGGAAATGCAATTAAGAAAGTAAGGGGGAGAGATGCTTAAAGCTGTTGCCATGATACGAAATTTGGATTTTTGTGCTATATAAAGGGCTTTCATTCTAACAAAGTTATTAACTGGAGATTTTGCCACTCCACATGTCACTCTAGTAGTAATTACTTCCTATTGTGCAATACACATCTTTGAGATTGTGGTCTGATTTCTACTGGGGGAACAGAAGAGAAAAGCCCACTGCTAGAGCTAAAGCCCTTCTCTTTATCAATCCTGGTTTCCTAGTTGTAGAAATAGTGTTGGATCTGGAAAAGATGTTATGAAAGGAGACGATAGAGGAATTAGAAATTTGTACTCAAGGAAAGATGTAAACATAAACCTTCTTACTTATGGTGCAAACTCAGAAAAAAGTAGACGTCTCTAGATTGAAAAAAATAAAGGCAGGATTAAATTATGGAAATTGTAAAAAGGAAAATGTGGGTTTATAAAAAACTTTTTATTATTAATTAGAGCTCACTAATAAAATAGGTTGTGAAGTAATGACTTTGCCATCATTGGAGGTTTTTAAATATAGGCTGCAGTATGTTTACATGATCTGGTGACCGTGGGAAGTGGACTAAACAACTGCTAATTATTTCAACAAGCCAGGTTGTATGATTTTTCTATTTCTTTTGTGGTTTTCTATGTTTGTACTGGGCACACGTTACATGTTCAATAAATACTGAGCAATCAATTGCTAATTGCTAAAGATAACATTAACTTTGACCTAATCCTTTAACAAACTGTCTTCAGGACTCAGTCATTATGTGGAATACATTTATAAACCAAATTACACTGCTTAAACACTGCTGCTACTTAGCAGCTGAGATCACAAAGGGAAAGATGTAAAAAGGAGAAGTCCCTAAATTATAGATCAGATAATGCGGCCCTCTTAAAGGTCCATTTCTTAATGTTAAGGACAGTTTGACCTTCACTCCTCAGAGTCAATTATATTAAAAGATTGTGTATTAGTTTCCCATTTCTTTTTTATTATTATTGTTTTTCATTTTTTTATTTTTTCATTTTTTTATTTTTTCATTTTTTTTATTTTTTTATTTCAAGATATTATGGGGGTACAAACATCCCATTGCTGCTGTAACAAATCACCACAAATGTAGTGGCTTAAGATAACCTAAATATATTCTCTTACAGTTCTGGATCCCAATTTCTCTGAGCTGAAACTGAGTTGTCAACAGGACTTAGTTCCTTCCTGAGGCTCTAAGAGAGAAGCCACTTCCTAGTCTTTCCCAGCTTTTAGAGCTGCATTCTTGGGCTCATGTCCCCACCCTCTCTCTCTGCGATCCTGAACCCCTGGTCGTGGAAAAATTGTCTTCCCTGAAACCGGTCCCTGGTGGCAAAAAGGTTGGGGACTGCTGCCAGCGTCTCAAATTTCTCTCTGTTTCAGTCCTCACCTTGCATTCTGCATTTTATATTCAAATATTCCTTTGCCTACCTCTTATAAGGACACCTGTGATTACCTGTATGATTCACCTGGATAATCCGGGATGATCTCCCCATCTCAGCAGTCTTAATCACATCTGCCATGCCTCTCTTTGCCATATAGAGTAACAGGCACAGGTTCCAGTGATTAGTAGGTGGATATTCTGAGGGGTTATTATTCAGCCTAATACATATTTTAAACCCACCTCCGCCCAATCAGTCTACAATGTGAAAGTTGTCTTCAACAGAATCTTTTAAAAAATTTTACTGACCCACTTTATCTTATTTTTTAAAAATCATTTTCAACTCAAATGTGATAAATTCCTTGTAGCTTTATCAATCTATCAATATTTAAAAACATAATTGAGTAAAAGTACTCAAATTAAAAGCTATAAAATCTGTTATTTTCTAATAATATTGAAAAACTCATCTTTCGCTGATAAAAATATTTGAAAAAAATGATGTTTGCATTTTAATGACATCAATTTGGAGAACTAGATCTTTAATTATTTAGGGTACACATTATACAGAGTTGCTCAGTTCTGAATGCTATAGTTTAGTCCAGAATTGCCACTACACAACCAGCTTATTCCAGAGAGATTCCCTAGATGAACACTGCAGTGACTTAATTAGGTCAGGACCAAAAAAAAAAAAATGTGTAGCCAAGATTTTTTTCCGTGTGTTGCATTTTTGAGTGTCTCAGATAAGTGACTGACAGATTACGTGACACAAGGTCACTCTAGTCTCGTAGGTTCAGCTTTATCTGGCCATCTCCCCATTCTCTCTGTATCTGCCATTGGCCATCTAAATGAATAAAAAAAGATTTTCCTCTACATTATGAGTTTTCTAGGAAATATTTTTCAAGCTTTGCCATGAATCAGAATTATCCAAGAAATATATAAATATTTTTTTATTTCAAAATATTAATTAAAGGGGTACAAGTGATTTTGTTACTTAGATATTTTGTATAATGCTCAAGTCAGGGCTTTGATGTGCCCATCACCAGAATAGGGTTCATTGTACCCAATAGGTAAGTATTTATCCCACACTCTAGTCCCACCCTTGTCCTTTCTTGGTTTCTCATGACCTTTATATCCCTTTATGCATGTGTGTATCCATCATTTAGCTCCCACTTATTAGTGAGAACATTTGGCATTTGATTTTCCATTCCTGAAATAGTTCACTTAGGATAATTGTCTCCAATTCCATCCAAGTTGCTGCAAACAACATTATTTCATTCATTTTGATAGCTTAGTAGTACTCTATAGTGTATATACACCACATTTTCTTTATCCATTCATGAGTTGAAGGGCACTTAGGTTGACTCCACTTCCTTGTAATGGTGAATTGTGCTGTGATAAACAATTGAGTACAGATGTCTTTTTGATAAAATGACTTCATTTCCTTTGAGTAGATACTTAGCAGCGGGATGGCTGGATCAAATGGTAGGTCTTATCTTCTAGTTACAAGATTCTTTTTTTCTGCTAAGTCTAGCCCTTTATTGAAGGTTTCTGCTATATTTTGTAATTCCCTAAATGACTCTCATTCTTTAAGTTTTTGTTATATCCTTTCTTATGTTGTCTCTTTAGTGAGTTTTACATTTTTTTCATTCATTTCCTGAAACATTTTTTTTCTTCTTTGTGTTAGTTTTCAATTTCTTTCCAAGTCCATTCATTCTTTTTGCCATCCATATTCTGAGTTCCATTTCTGACAGTTTGACAATTTCCTTTCAGTTGTGGTCCATTGCTGTGAATTTGTTGTGATCCTTTAGGTGTGTTGAACTAGCTTGGTTTTTCATGTTGCCAAAATTTTTTGCTGGTTTCTTCTCATCTGAAATCTCTTTTCTCTGCTCAGGGCTAATAGGTTTGCAGTGCACCTTTTATCCTTTTCTGGGAACTCTCCTACTTAGTAAGGAGGAGAGATCCCCAGATAATGCTTTTTTGTCCTAATCCGGATTGACGCAAGGAGAGAAGGGTGGATGCACTGAGAGCCTGTAACACAGCTGTTCTCCTGTGTGGTCTAGATCTTCTGTGGTTGTCACAGTCCAAGCAAATTCTGGGGGATATTCATTTTGGTTGTTGTATTGGTCCCCAGGCTGCTGTTGGAAGCTCAGGAAAGTGGCTGCTCAAGTCCCTCTCCATGAAGGTTGGGTATCATGACCTTGGCCTCCACCTGGGTAGATCATGGGATTTTTTGGGTGGTTGGGTATGTCACAGGACTACAGTCAGTGGCAAAACAGGTTGTGGGACCTTGGCAGGTGCCTGGGTGCACTGTAGGACCTTGGCCAGTGTCTGGGCAGGTCACTGGACTGGGTCAGTGCTGGGGGAATCTTCCTCTGGAGTGACGGGTTGGTCCGTAGCCTGCTGTTGGAAGCAGGGGCAGGAGGGTTGGTGAGTCCCTCTCCAATGAGGCGGGCATTGTGGGAGATTGTTCTGCCCAGGTCTCCCCTTGGTGGTGGCAGTGGCTGCCGAGGCTATCTGGGCAGTGGCCATAGGTGTAAGGGTTACAGCATTCACTCCATTCAGGTCTAGATGTAATGGTGTCACACGGGGCAGGGGAGAGTGGCTTGTGGCTGGCTGGTCTGTGGTGGAGAGCTGGGCTGCAGGCCTGACATCATGCATTGCTGTGGAGGCATGGCCTGCCAGCCGCCCACAAGATCAAGGGACATGGACTGTCGCAGGGCATGTGGGTCTGTGGGGGTTATGGCCTACCTTTCACAGGCTGGGCTGGTGGGGGAGGGTTGGTGGCCCACCACATGGAGTTTGTTTCCACAGGGGCTTGGACCCTGCATGGAGTGGATGGGCAGGGATGGGGGAGTGGGCGTGGGAGCTTATTCCGTGGTGGGCGCACAGGACTGGGGGGGCATGGCCTACTGGTTGGCTCATGAATCAGTGGGGGCATGGACCTCTGCTGGGTACTTGTCCGTAGGGGTATGGGCCACTGCTAGGCCGTGCACAGGGCCGGGGGCTTGTTCCACTGGTTAGTGCATAAGGCTGCAGGGGTAAGGCTGCTGGTTGGCTGCAGCTCTCTCCTCACGCAGGTCCTACTGAGGCTGCTACCATGGAACCTCTTGAGCTCTGCTCAAGTTCTAGGGGACTAGGGGCCGAAGGGCGGTGGCACTTGACTTCCAGTCACAGGTGGAAGAGTGTTTGCTCTCCCTCCCGGGGGCTTGGCAAGGGGTGATGTTAAGGCAGCTGAAGTGAAGCTGATCCTTGTGTAGGCCAGGAGGTCCGATCCCAGAGCTCAGAGTGGCTTCTGCTGCAGCAACACAGAACCCAGGCCAGTGTGGGTCCCTGCTGAGCCTTCTTTCCGTTGCAACTCTACCATACGGTATCCAAGCAGTTCCCTAGTAGTGGTGGCGGCCCCCTCACAGCTTGAGTCACAGTATCCACATGGGTGGGGGTGGTGGGACCCTGGGGCTTGCTCCTCTTCTTTATCCACTCCCCACTTATGGGTGCCTCCCCTGGGGTACCTTCCAATCTTAGCGAGTGCAACTCCTTGCTGAGTGTCTCCTGTCACTTTTCTGATGATTCACAATGTTCTCTTCAAGAGGGTCCATCTGTAGGTGTGCCTCTACTTGCAGTTTTTGATCCCTCCCTAGAGAGTGGCATGTGTGGGCTGCTTCCATTCCACCATCCTGGCCCTTCCCAGAAATATTTTTATGAATACATTTTTTGTGCGTGTGTGAATAGATTTCCAGGCCTCATCTTAGATGTGCTGTCATTAGGAGTAAGGCCCTGGCACTTTTATTTCTTAAAATAGTTCTTGTGATACCCTGATTTATCAGTGTTTGGTCTAGGTCTTATCTAAAAAACAGTCCTTTTCCTAGACTTGCAAACATTGTATAACTATGCTCTATAATATTCTGGAAGTTATAGGGTTTTCGAAAGTATTTTACAGAGGCTTTCCCTAGCTCATTTTAATACATTTAGGTTTCTCTAGTGCATTGTTAAAAATTCTATGTGCTCAAATTTTGAAACTTTAGCTTATTGTTATTATTTAATTCCTGAGAATTTCTGAAAGTGCTATCCATGTCCCACAAAACTTACCCTCCATAACTACCTCCTTAAAAATATCTGTGTCTAACTCTTGTGAGCCTGTGTAAAAATTTCCTTAGATTCCTATGTTCCTTACTTATAGGCTGCATTTTAACTCTAGTTGCCAATTATTCTTTAATTGTATTTAGTTAGTCTATATTAGATTTTCTTTGATGTTTTTATAGGATGAAATTAATGGATGTAAAATACATAAGCAGAGATACAAAGTCCCTCTCTGATCTTAAAAATTTCATTTCATATTTGAACATTGCTAAGTCTTAGAGTAGTTTAGTTGTTTATAGTGTAGTTGCTCCTTGACTTATGATGGGGTCATGTCCCAATAAACCCATAAGTTTGAAATTATCATAATTCAAAAATGCACTTAATAGACCTAAACTATTGAACATCATAGCTTAGCCTAGTCTACTCGAAACATATCTCATGCACGTTATTGAATACTGTACTGAAACTGAAAAACAAAATGTTTTATTACCATCATAAAGTTGATAAGTGAATGATCAAACCATTGTAAGTTGGGACCATCTATAGATCTGTTATGAACTGCATATCTCTACATATTAAACTACTATCACATATCCCTTTAGTTTCTACTTAAACTGAATCTCTGCATTGTAATTGTATTGCCTCTTCCTATAATCTTTCTTCACAATTCAATTTTCTCCTGGCTTATACATTTGAGCTTCTTAAATCCCAGCCCACCTGCTGTCAATGCAAAATTTTTTAATCACAAAGAATCTGACGTCGAACCTTGCTAGAGCTTAGATGCAGGATAATCACCTTCATGACGGGTACAAATACCACTGCACATCTTGACAGACATCTCAGAGTAATCTACTTTCTGTACTGCTCTCATCTGAAGGTTACTTCTGCATATTGGTTTGCAGCATATATGTTTTGAAGGAAGTTGTAGTGTTTATTCAGAAATAACTCTTCCATATAATCATCATATGGCATTTTCTTAAAGTAAATGTTTGGAGATTTTGCACCCATCTCATTTTTTTTTCTTTTCAAGATAAAATTAAGGAGAAAAAACAAACAACAACAACAACAACAAAAAAAAAAAACATGGTCAACTTTGCATGCTTTGTTTAAGGGATGCAAGGGATAATGGGAGCCATTGGTTTTATAAATTGTAAGCAAAGCTAGAGGAGCCAGGGAGAATTGCTGTTCAGAAACAAACAGGAATTGGGTATGGTCAAGAGCAAAATGTTTAGAAGAGTTTCATCTGCATACTCTAATTCTCAACACCTCAAACTTTGTGGTATTATATCCTTTTTCCATGGAGTTACTTTTTAGTTAGTGGACTCTTCCAATTGTACCTAACACTAAAAGCATGTCGAAACACCCCATTCACCCTGGTGTAACTGTGCAAGATCACCACAGCCATTTCATCCTTTTACTCTACCAGACATTAATTTCCATGTCCTTAAAAACTTTGAGAAAAGTAGAATAGATTATCTTTTTTGATAGCTGTTTTAATCTCATAATGTCAGAAGAAATATACAACACAATTATCATACAGGTTACCAAAGCCCCCAAAGCTTCTGAATGTACACTGATTAAACAACAGCATTGACTGAGGCATTGACTATGTGGAACAATTTAGTAAATGCTGAGAAAAGCTACAGCAAAATCAAAGAACGTTGTTTGCCCTCTATGAGCTGACAGTCTAGTCAGAGGCTACATTAAACTCATCCTTATAACCTATCGAAAAACCAAACTCCATGCATTTCAGAATCATCCTCCACTGAAGCAACTACAGCATAAGCATGCCTGACAGCATCTACAATTTTAGAACAAAATAAATGTAAAAAAGCATTATTTAATTGAGAACCAGGGTTAAGTCTTTCCATAGCCACAAATCTAGTCCACAAAAGGAATAGGTCTTAGAGGCTATGCCCTCTGGGGAATAGTATAATGTGCTGATTAAATATGTCAACTTTTAGATTGGAAAGACATAGGATCAAATTCTAGTTCTCCTACCTAACATGTGACTTTGATAATTTAGTTAATTCTTTAAAATTTAGTTTTGTCACCTGTAAAGCAGGCTAGTAATACAATCACCTGATACAAATTTTGTAAAATTTAAGTGAAATGATGCCTGCAGCATAGAACCCTTGGCTAAGTCTTGGCACATCATTATCATTAAATAGATGTTAAGTACCACCATTAAATAGATGGCCTAGTAAGTAACTTTCTTACTTTCAGGTTAAAGCTCTTTCCACTTAGCTACAAATACTCTTTTTGGGCTTGAATTTTTCCAAGCAAAGGCAAAAAATAAATGAAAGAAAGAACTGCACCTCTCCTACTGACCTCCACATTTTATGTACTAAATTGACTTTATAATTGATACTCAATTGCTTCAACTGCTGCATCTCAGGGTCTACCTAAATATTATCGTAGATTCAGTCAATAATTCTACTTCTGATGTGTAAGTAGGGAAAACTTTAGTTAGGTGTAAAATAAGGAAGCACGTGTGTAGAAATCTTTAATATTGATCCAGATAACTTTTTTCCTTTACTCAATATTTCTTGATCTGAACATGTTTTGACAATTTTATTCATGGATTTCAGTATCCATCAATTACATATCTCACCAAGATCAGTGACTTTCTTATATGAAATTGAATATCAGTTACAGAAAAGAGAATTCTAACAAATGAGTACTGTTTGATGTTCCTAACTGCTTAATTCCAGGCCATAGCAAATCTGAACTGATTTCTGTTAAGTCTGGAGCCGAGAGGGAGACACACGAAGCCTCATGTGTAGAAAAATGCTGTTTATTTTGAACATCTGGGTGCAAATGGGTGAAGGCTGAAAAAGGCATCCACAAGAGAAAAGGGAGAGTCTTGGATTTTATAGAGGGTTATTCTGGGAGGAGTAAATACTTTTCAAACAATGGGGGTGGGGAGGAGTTGAGGGGGTGGAGGGGGTGGAAAGTAAGTTCCCCTCTTGCATTCTATGCTTTTATCTCCCTAGGGAACAACCTGGAGGGATAAGCTTAGTCCTTATCAGGAGGGATAAAGAAAGTAAGTTCCCCTTTTGCATTTCATTCCCTTATCTCCCTAGGGGTCTGGCAAAGGCTTCGTGCCTAACACACTCCTAGGAAGGGGAGAGGGATAGGTTTTATAGGAGATTTGGATAGAAGTTTGGGAAGGGTGAATTCTTTAAGCCTAACAGTTTCTCTGCTCCACAAGAATACTTTTTGATGTAAAAGTCATACTTAAGAGTGGATTTCATCAAAAGAGGGAATATAGTAAGAAAAAATGTTTTTCACAAAATAATACTAATTTCTCTTGTAGCTGTGTCCCACAGTTCTCCACTCCTAACCTTCTTTACTTCCTTTTGGGAACAGTGCCACAGATTGGAGAAAGAATTTTCATAGATAAAGGACAAATGCTATCAAATACTTTTTATTCATTATAGATTTGGTGAACTTTGAGGTAGCTACAATAGCATATTTCTTTAGTAAAGGAAGAGGTAATAATTAATCAGTGATTTTGAGAAACATATGTAAATATCTAATGCTAACTATAATTAGAAAGATGACTTTTTGAGAACTAAAATGAATTGTAACAATATATAATCAACGAACAAATTAACAAATATAAATAAATAAATGAATTAAGCAAGCTTTCCTCAATTATCTAGGCATTTATAGATGAAATTCTTTTCTTTCTTTTTTAATTGGAGAAAAAGGTACAAATTTATTTAACTTGTATACACAAGAGCCTTAGAATGAAGACTCAACTCCCCAGTGGAGTTTAGAAACTTATATCCCTTTCTAGTAAAATGGGTTATGGGAGGCGGGAAGTGGAAATTCTGTTCAGGGACAATAAAAGATTACAAGGGAGGATGAATGGATAGGGAACAAAGATTAACTGGTAAATGGTCCTCTCTGGAATATGAATGAGTCTGCAAGATGGCACATTATCTTTTTAAAGAATCTGTTGGATATGGTCACATTCCTGGTCTTACCTGGAGGGGAAAGAAAAGAACAATTGTTCTCAGTGGGTTTATATCTCGGGCAGATAAATAAGCTTCAACTTTTTGAAAGAGCCAATGGTCATGGTGGGGAAGGTCAGAGAGGTCTTGAGGTTTCTTCATTCAGTCTAGCATGTCAAAATGCCATATTTGGGTGTATTGGTTTTTAAGCCCCTATATTCCCCTGTCTGGAACTTCCCTAGAAGTTTTTTTTTCTCACTCTGTTGCCCAGGTTAGAGTACCCTGGCATCAGCCTAGCTCACAGCAACCTCATACTACTGAGCTCAAGTGATCCTCCCGTCTCAGCCTCCTGAGTGGCTGGGACTACAGGCACATGCCACTACGGCCGGCTAATTTTTTCTATTTTTAGTTGTCTGGCTAATTTTTTTTTCCCTGTTTTTAGTAGAAATGGGATCTCGCTCTTGCTTAGGCTAGTGTTGAACTCCTAAGCTCAAGCAATCCTCCAGCCTCGGCCTCCCAGAGTGCTAGGGTTAGGATTATAGGTGTGAGCCATCGTGCCCAGCCCTTCCTTAGAACTTCACCCACTAGAAGCTAAGTTGGTACCTGTGGAGAGAAAAATTGAGTTAAATGCTGAGTGGCAAAAGATGATCTTACACCAGTCTTCTGTTTCTGGAAATGAGCCAGTACCATTAAACAACTGTGTCTTTTCATTTGCAGAAGTTCTCAATGAATTACATCTGTTTTCATTTCACTCCACAGATATAGAAGGACAATATTGTTGTAAAAGCTTACATAAGTAAAATATATTGATAATAATGTTGAAACATTGACTCAAGAATTGCATTTTTGTTGTAGTCACTGGTAACAAATAAAATGCATAAGCCATTTTATCATCTACAGTAGAGTCTTTGAAAAATTACTGGATTGTTGCCCATATGTGTTTTTATTTTTGTCCCTCAACAACAGAGAAAAGATAACTATTCCCATTATTTCCTCTGCCAAGATGTCCTGGTTGATACGGAAAAAATTTTCTTCTTTAGCCTTCAAAATAAATAGTCCCCTTTATTAAATTATGCAACCTAGAAAGCCAAGTAGAAAATGCTATGAATGTGTCAAGGTCTTGCAAGAAAAGGTATTGTGGCATAACACACTTCCTCTCATAATAGCACATAAAGTTGATGTATAAACACTATTATATTTTGAGGGAGAAACATATTAAGCCATTTGTGTATTGTATATTCTGCACCTAAAGAGGAAAACTGTGTGATTGTTTTCATTAACCTTTCATTTTTATAAAAGGGCAAAATCGATAATAAATTTATACAGCCAACAGAAAGGCAATTTCAAGAAATTTCAGTTGGGATTTCATTTCCATAGCGTTTGTTTTTTTTTTTTTTGCCTCCCACAAATTGTAATAAAAAATATGATCTGCACAAATATTAACCTCAGATTGTGGTAACTTTTCAAAGATACCAAGTAAATCCCTCTTTACAACTGGATAATTATCTATCTAAAGATACTCATTCCTTAAAATTATAAGACTGTGTTTAGGTCAGCAGGTTCTTAATATGTCCTAAAAGCTGAAAATGTGTGGGCTTCTGTTTTTCAATACTCTAGAGTGTTAACCTGAGTGTTATTACCATTTTTAGTCCAGTTTTATGCCGATTAGGATCTGCCAAGATAGAAGCAATTTTCATCCTCTTAGTTTACTGGTCTTATTACTTACTGGCTCTGTCCAAAGATGCGGAGTTGTATCATTTTGTCAATTATCAGCCAGCAAGTAATAATTTCAGTCCACATGAGGTTTTTATGCACAAGTCACTGTTCTTTTTTAAAGGAATTGCCCATTCCCTACTGACACTTCTACACTTAAACAAAATCTTATGTCCTTTGTCTATTTTTCAAGTGGTAAATTGAAATTCTATGTGCAAAAGCTGTTCTAGCAAAACATTATCTTTATGTAAATAATATTTTCTAAGCAAAGAAATAAATTCCTATGACCATTCAAATAATCAAGCCACACAGGTTTTAAAATGGGAAATACCATTTCTCAGCCTAGCCTTCCACACCTATAGCCCCATCTTCAGAGGCAAATATTTGCAAATATTCATATTTTCATTTTTCATGATTATTTTTCAAACACTAAATAATATGCTAATTCTTCTCTTTCAACAAGCTCTGTTGACGCCTGTTATGAAATATGAAGATTTAGCTCATTATACTTCACTTTACTTCTTCCTTCCTCCCTTTGCGTTCTGAGACAGATTGATATTTTTAGTTCCTCTATTGCTGACACTGGTAAATTGGCATAATAAACTTACAATTCTATTTCTTTTTCTAAAAACTAAAAATTATATCTCTGATATATTTATCTATGATAACAGTATCTCTATTCTTTCCTGTCACTGTTCCTTCCCTCTTTGACCTCCTCATTTGTCAATTGAACCTTTCTTTTTATGTTGTCAAGAATGATATACATATTTTCTTTCATGACTATGTGTAATTTCTTTTGATTGAATGATTCCAACAGTTAAAAATCAAGAAACACAAGCTACATTAATATCGATCGTTATAAGACTGAAATGTCACTAGGATTATGTTTCCTTTTCTCAGAATCTCATGTCATGAACCCAATAACAATTGTAAGAAAAGACTCTTTGGCTGAAAAGCCAATAGATTATCTTTTCTACATTCTACTAATTGCTCAAATTCATGCCACATTTGTTTTGATTTTCTTTTATATCATTACTTTCCTGGGTATTTTTTCATGACTTTTAGTGGTCTTTCTTCACGTTGACAAAAGAATAATGGTTTTCCTCATACCTGCAAAATTATCCTGCACCTCAATCAAAATCATTTGTCACAGAATTCCCTCTTTGTTTCTCATCTCTTGATCAAATAGGGATTATTTCTTCTCTTGGCAGCTGCACAGTTGTAATTCTTTGAGTTCCTTTTATGGCACTTCTGAATTAGGATCATTAATTCCTGAAATCCAAGCCTCTTTTCTGGAGTAAATTCTCAAGTTACTTCCTGGAAGTAACTTTCTGGAGTAAATTCTCAAGTTACTTCCTCAGAAAGCATATATGGATTTTTTTTGATTCTTTGCATATCCTTACTTTTGTCTTTACACTTGATTACCAATTTGTTGGTATGTACAATTTAGGTTTAAGATTGTTTTCTTAAAATATTGAAGACATAACCCCCATTGCATTCTAAATATTCTAGATGGGGAATTCTAGCCTGTTTTAGTATAATTTTTCTTTCTGAATATTGTTGTAGATTTTTTTTTTACCTTTGGGATTTGAAAATCTTATCATAATGGGTATAGACATGATTTTTAGATTGGCTGCATTTAAAAATGCATAATTTGTCACCCTCTTAGCACAGCTGGCAGCACTTCAGTCTCATAATCTGAAAAATGCATAATTTTCTTTAGGTTTTGTAAATATACTTAGTTATGTCTCTGGCTTTTCTTGCTCCTGATTTGTTTATTTGATTGTTTTTGTTTTCTGGGTTTTTTTTTTTTTTCTTTTCTTTCTTTCTGGAAATTCTATTATTATAATTTTAACGTGCTGAGAATAAACTGTGATTCTGTTCTGTGCTCTGGGAAATTCTATTCTTTAGACCTTGGCTTTCAATTTATCTCAATTTTTAAAAAAACAGAAATCACATTTTTCATAACTGTTTTGTGTTATATTTTTTCTTTTTATAGGTTACTATTTTTTATTATAATAGCTGCAATATTTTCTTAAATTTCTCAAAGGCTAAAAATTAGATTTTTGTTTTGAATCTCTCATGTGTCTTAAATTATGTTTCCTCCAGAGCAGTTTAACTTTTTTTCCAGGTTGTTGAGTTTCAGCATTGTTTCAAATATGCAAAATGTGTATTTTGCAGGGAAGAACAAATTATTAGGGCAGATTTTATCTATATGTCTACAGCTATACCTTTATCTAAAGTGATGTTATTATGTAATGGATAAAATTATATAAGACCTCTCATGAAGTATAGCACTTAATGACGGGCTTCCTTTTTGTCTCACTAAATGGAGGAACTTCTTAAAAACATATTTGCAGTCGGAAAGGACCTTCAACAAATGCAAGGCTTAGATTAACCATAATAAGCTTTTCTCCTTAAGGCAAGCTTTGATAAACTAATCCAGGCTCTCTGATCCTCCCTATGAAATGTATTAATTTTCAAACTAACTTACTATTCTACTTTAGAGAAGCAGTAAATATAGCCAGTGAATAAAGGAGATCTTGACTTTGAAGTGAGATAGCCCTGGGCACATATCCTCAATCTTCTACTTCTCAGCTATGTAAACTCAGGCAACTTTCATAACTTTTCTAAGACTTAATTTATCTATAAAATTTGATTTAAAACCTATGTATTTCCAATGCTTGCTGGGAGAATTGAATGATATAATGAAAGGCAAAACTGGGCATATTCTAAATCCTTAGTAAATACTTTCTATCAGTATTTTTCTTTTGTATTAACATCTCTTCTACCTAATTTTTCTGCAAAATATGCTGATTTCAACCCACTAATATTTGTGTGTGTAAGTTTCAATTATTCTTTTAACTAAAAAATTACATTTTAGCTTTCAACATTCTTTAGTGTATTAAAAAGAATATAGTTAATTCTAAAACTTCATTCTGATGAATTATGCCACATATAGGGAGATTTCCTACACTAGGCTGAATGTTCATAACCTAAATTTACCTATCTTGTATCCAGAGTTTCTAATTTACAAAGGATTGAATTGATTTTAATGGGGGATATTTCATAGATTCAGCGTGTCCAGTGGTCAACATGTTCTTAAGTAAGCCAAAGAAATGGAAGTAGCAAATTTGAAATGGACTTTAACAAAATTGGAAAGGAATTATTCAACATTGTTTTATCTATGCAAATGTGTATTTTTGCAGGGAAGAATAAATTATTTGGGCAGGTTTTATCTATATATATCTACATCTATAGCTATATGTTTATCTAAAGTGATGTTATTATATAATAGATATAAATTATATAAGGTGTTTCATAAAATATGGTTCTTAATGATGGGCTTCCTCTTTGTGTAGCTAAACGGAGTAACTAATTAGCTCCATATTTTAGTTGAAACTTTCAGAATCCAGTTCAGACAAGGGAAATTTATTCTTTTGTGACAGATGTAGAATAATAAAAATTCTATGTCAGACCCCATACAATGGTAAGAAGTAGCCAAAGGGAAGAGAGATTGTATCAATAAAAATAGAATAGATCATAGTGTGATAACATATGAACCCCAAAAATCTTTACAGCTTACAATAATAAAGGCTTGTTTCTTGCAGATGTGACAAGACTATAGAAATTGGTAGTGACTTTACTTGTGTAACAGAAAGAATGGCCTAAAAAAGAGCAAAAATGTTTTCTGTCTCTTCAAAACCCCCTCACCCTTTTGAGAACTAAAATCTGCCTTCCTGCCTCAGGCCAATGGTTGGGAGGGGCAGGGGAGTGTCCTTTGTTTTTTGAGCCACAGAAGACAATTCCCACAAGGGAATTGTCTGGGCAGAGGTCATGAGATTGTCCCAAAGGTAAGATGAATCAGAAACTATCAACTATAATTGAACAGCAATAGCCTGAAGCTGAAAACCTCCCCTTTAAAAGCTCTGTATTTCTGCTTCAGAAGCAGTATGTTGGTACTTTAAGATGGGAGTCCCCAACCTCTTCATTTGCTGGCAAATTAATAAACTTTTCTTTCCATCTCCTCAAACCATTAGTTCTCATTCCTCTGATGCAGACTTGGGGACAATTGATGAACTTTCAGTAACAGAATTTGGTGTCCTTGGGTGGGTCCATTGGCGTGCTGGTAAAACGGCACCCTGAGACTGCTGGAAGAGGCAGGGAGCAGCCTGGGTAGAAGCTGTGGAGCTTCGTGGGTAGGAGCAACTTCTTTTTGAGGTGAGAGAGCAAGGGAAAGCCCCCACAGCTGCTTTTACCTCCAGGGAACTCTTGGCTCTGTCTCTGTGAAGTAGACACAGCTCCCTGCAACCTGAACTGAGTTGAAGAGAAGAAAATGGATTTGGGAATTATCCAGATACCAAGCCATTTGTTGGGTATGTTCCCCAGCATGCATGCTGAAACCCTTGATTTCTCACATTTGGAGGTGGGTGATTTGAACCCTCCAGTCCTGTGCCAGGCATTTGTTTTGAGGCACCATTTGGCGGTGGAAGTCACAAGATTGAGTGGAACTAGAGAAACTGGTTTGAATTCAGAGCTCATTTGTGGTTCCCAGGGAATGGGGGGCAGGGAACTAAGCCGCCATTTGGGGAGGGTTTTGAGCCTTCCATACTTGTGGCAGGACATTTGTGGAGGTGACATTTGGAAGCACCATTTGGGGTGGTGTTTGTCCCCTTTGGATTCCCATTTGTTTGATAGGCCCTGGCATTTTTTGTGTTGAGGATCAACTGTATTGTCTGTCTGTTATTTGTGAGTTTTGTTACGACATGAGGAAGCTACATCTCAAAGTCCTTTGAGAAAAATTTTGGCTCAATGGTCAACTTATAGCTATGAGCCTATGTGCAAAGAGAATGGTGTTATTATAATACAATTTATGTGCTGGAGTGTGAGAAGTGGCTGTTAAATGAAACCTTGAATTATTATACTGTCTTACTACTGGAATTATTTTGTCAAAGGTCTGGTAAATGGGGTGAGATCTTATGTACACAATCTTAAAGGCCTGGGATAAAGTTAATGGTACAAGAGAGACCTCTGCTGGTAGTGAGTGGGATAGTCGTGATACTTTGCATGTCACAAAAGCCATGGTGGGTAAGGGAAACCCTGGCATATGTATTCTGATAGCTTATTGCTGTTTATAATCATGGAGGTACAAACATAGAGGAGAGCAGCCATTTTTGCACCCCCCCATTGTTGCAGGCCACTCCCCATCCAATGGAAGTGACTGCCTGGGGACTTAAAGTGCTAGTCCCTTCTTCCCTTTATTTTCCCTTTTTCCCCATTTGAGAAGCCAGTCATTAAAGACTAGGACATTTGAAAGCAACAATATGTATGGGACAAAGTAGAAAGTCACTCTAAATTCCCAGGGAAAGATGCAGGCTTAGATAAAAAACAAAGAAGACCTTAAGGTCACACCCCAGGCTTATCTTCAGCATGGAGGCACCCTAAAACAATTCAAAAACAAACAAATCAAAACCAAAAAATGGCAAACTGGTAAAGGAGGAGAATCTGACTTCCAGAATTAACACATTATTAGATTGATATGTCCAGTTTCCAACACAACAACACAAAACAAAAGTCACAATGCACACAAAGAAACAAGGAAGTATGGTCCATTCAAAGGCAAGAAGTAAATTATCAGATTATTACTATGACATGTCTGATTTCCTTAAGTACGAAGTTCGACAGATGATATATTTAATATTTCACTTTGACACTTCATGTTTTATTTTTATTGTGAAGGTACATCCTTGTAGGGGCTGGGCCTAGAAAAAAGGATGGATGGATGGTTGGATGGAAAGAACATAAGGAAAGTGAATGAAGGGTCAGGTGAAGGTGCTTGTTTGCTGTGTGCAAAGGTCAGCTGAAAACAGCTGACCTGTATGGAAGTTGTTGGAGAGATTGGCTATGGCTCTGACCCTTTGCACATGTCCTTGGAAATAAATACGGGGAGGAACCTTGCTGAGGAGGCCGTTTTCTCCTTTATATTTTGATCTCTTCCCTTCTCTCTAAACACTACGTGTTTTGAGTAATTATTCATTCCGTCACTACCGAGCACAGGAGCAAAAAGCAGCCACAAGTGGTGACCCCAATGTGACTCAGGAGTCCATTCGTCCAGTGAGCATTTTCATCATCTGGACTACAAAGGGAATCATCTTGGTGCGGGACAGTCCCACCCACTGCTTTGGGAAAGGGACTGAAACGTGTAGTTTCAGAAGGAGATTTCTAACATGGGGCAAGAGCTGACAAAAGATCAACGAACCTGTCTGCACACTTTGCAGCAGCTCTTGAAAGCTGCTCAGTGTTCTGTTGAACCAAAAGCCTTATAGCAGTGAGGCAACATTCCCCCACGTTCCCAGATGAAGGAACATTAGATTTAGAACTCTGGGAATGAGTAGGGAAGTTTTTTGGAAAGACTTTTGGGGCAGGGGGTTCCTGTGCCCCTTACTGTGTTAACTACGTGGAGCCTGGTGCGAACAGCGCTGACTCCCTTACATGTTCCTACAGATTCTAATCCACTGGAACCCACTCCTACTGCTCCACCAGAGGACCTGGCATCCCCTGTCCAGAAGGAGCAAGCATCGTCTGCTATAAAATTCCTGAGTCCTGAGCCATTCTCTCCACCATCACCTTCTGCAGTTCAACAGGAGGAGCAGCTACCTCCTCCTCTTCCTCCTCCTCCCCCTTTTAAAAGGGATCTCTATTCCTCCCCTGGTAAACACATCCGCTTTTCAACATTGCCTATGTATGAGAAGGCCAGTCTTTATGGGGATGAGATTTGCTAGAACAATGGAATCTTCTAACTACCCAGCCTTTTCAATAGGGGCCACTGCTCAGGTGCATCCAATACAACCCACACGTTTCCAATGAGCTACTAATTTTCCCATCTGCATAGAGCAGTGGCCCATTAAGCAGGATAAATTAAAACACTTAAAATCTCTTGTCTAAGACCAACTTAAAATGAGACATATAGAACTTTCCCTGAGCCCATGGAACACTCCTGTATTTGTCATACCTAAAAAGAGCAATAAGAAGCGTTTACTACAGGACCTAAGAGCTCTTAATGCTATTATAGTCCTGATGGGGCCTCTGAGCTCCGTAGCGAAGGAATGAATAATTACTCAAAACACATAGTGTTTAGAGAGAAGGGGTGAGACCAAAAGCTGAAGGAGAAAATGGCCTCCTTAGCTAAGTTCATCCCTGTATTTATTTCCAAGGTCACATGCTTGTTTCTGGGTAATGGGAAACTGTTTAGTAAGCATTCAAGCGTTTTAATGAAAGAACTGATGGGACATTAGGGAATTTTTAAAGGCATTAAACCCAGTCTTCCCGCGCTGTCGTTAATTCCAAGAGATTGGCCTTTGATCGTAATTGATTTAAAAGATTGTTTTTTCACAATTCCTCTAGTGAAACAAGAACAGGGAAGATTTGCATTTTCTGTTCCCAATTATAATAATGCCCATCTGGCTGACAGGTATCACTGGAAAGTCCTTCCATAAGGAATGTTAAATAGTCTCACTATTTGTAAATATTATGTTCACCAAGCCCTACTCCCTTCTCGGCGCCAGTTCCCATCCGCTATCCTCTATCACTATATGGATGACGTATTATTAGCAGCTCCTACTCAAGCAGAATTATTATCACTGTTTGCCCATGTACAAACATATACTACCATCCATGGGCTGCAGTTGCCCCAGACAAAATACAGCTTACCCAACTCTGGCACTATCTTGGCTATCTACTTTTTCCAAGTTCACTGTGACCCCAACAAATAGCAATCTCCTTGCCTTCTACCCTGACACTACATTCATTACAATAACTTTTGGGACATGTGAATTGGATTCATCCCACTTTAGGAGTTACTAACCAACAAATACATCATCTTACTAATACATTAAAGGTTGATCCAGATCCATCTTCACCTCATTCACTAACATCTCTGGCATTACAGGAATTCCATGCTATCAACAAAGCCCTTCATCACTGTCAGCTGTCACACAGCATTGACCCAGACAACTCTTTCTTTTATTTATCTTCAACACCCCCCATCTCCATCTGCTCTTATAGGCCAATTAATACCTCACATGGCTCCTTTGGAATGGTTATTTCTACCTCACACTCCCTCCAAAACCTTTTCTCCCCTTCTAGATCTCTCTGCCTCATTGATTATTAAGGGGCTGTCATACACAATTGCTTGGATTAGATCCACACGCTATATATCTCCCTATTCCTAAAAACTGCTTCAAAGCAACTTTACATAATTCTTTGGCAATCAGCCCTTGCAAGGGTTGTGTAGGTTCTCTTTCCTTCCATTACCCCTCCGACAAGCTTCTCTCCACTCTCTCCTTACTTCCTGTACAACCACTTACAAAACTCTCCCCTTCACCTCTTCCCACCGCCCAGATAGTGTTCATAGATGGCTCAGGATGATCATCTAAAGCAGAGATTGCATGGAAAGATGGTGATTGGAAATATTTATCCACCTCCAGCTTCCCCTCCACTCAACAAGCAGAATTGGGGGTGCTTATATTAGCTTTGAAAACATTTCCATTAGAACCACTAAACATCATCACTGACTCCCATTATGTATTCTATTCCTTTCTCCATATTGAAAATGCTATTATTAAGGATATACATAATCAAACTTTACTTCAACAATTCCTTGTTCTACAGCACTTATTAGCTATCTAGTGACACCCCTCTTTATTTCTCATATTCATGCTCATAATGCCATTGATCATCTCATTTCTTACCACGTATATTCCACTAATGCCTTTAAAAATTCCCTAATGTCCCATCAGTTCTTTCATTAAAACGCTTGAATGCTTACTAAACAGTTTCCCATTACCCAGAAACAAGCATGTGACCTTGGAAATAAATACAGGGATGAACTTAGCTAAGGAGGCCATTTTCTCCTTCAGCTTTTGGTCTCACCCCTTCTCTCTAAACACTATGTGTTTTGAGTAATTATTCATTCCTTCGCTACGGAGCTCAGGAGCGAAAAGCAGCCCCAACACATCCTCATTCTTTCAAATGCATAGTTTGGCTTGTGATTATCTTTCAAATTTTTTTTAAGAGCAATTTTTGTGAAATCATGGATAAGTCAAAATCTTGTGTTATTTTTGAATATGGGTTCTGCCATGGAACCAATGCTGCACACACAGCTCCAAATATCAATGCAATGTTTGGAAAGGATGTGGCTAATAAATGCACAAATATGTCAATGGCTTGAGAAGTTCCATTCTGGTGATTTAAATCTTGAAAATGAGCCACATGAGCAACCTCAAACCAAGGTGGATAATGACAAGCTGAAAACTGTAGTGGAAGTGAGTCCATCTTAACCTATGAATGAATTAGCAGCAAGGTTTGATGTTACTATTCTAACAATATTGGACCATTTGAAACAAATCTGCAAGGTAAATAGCTGGATAGATGGGTACCACATAAATGAGTGTCAGAAGAGAAATCATCTGGAAGATTGCCTTTATTTGCTGTCATGACATAAAGGCAAACCATTTCTACATCGTATTGTTATGCATGATGAAAATGGATTCTCTTTGACAATTGCAAGCATTTGGCACAATGGATAAAAACGCTGAAAACACAGTCTAAAACTGAATATGTATCAAAAAAAACTAATGGTGTCTCATGGTCCAGCGCTGGTATTATCCACTACAACTTCAGGAAACCTGGTCAATTGATTACAGTGGATGTCTACTGCAACCAATTGTATGAAATGATGAGGATGCTCATAATTAAGCAGATGAGACTGGTCAATGGGGACAAGCCAATCCTATTGCAAGACAACACTTGACCACACGGATGGTAAAGCAGCGGACACAACTTGCAACATCAACAACACATTTGACCCAGGAACTGCTAATGAATGTACAGTGCAGTGGTGGTTCAAGAAGTTTTGCAAAGGAGACAAGAGCCTTTAAGATGAGAAGCACAGTGGCCATCAACCGAGAGCAATCATCGAAGCTGATCTTCTTACAACTACATGAATAGTTTCTGAAGAACTCAAGTTTGACCATTTTATGGTCATTCAGCATTTGAAGCAAATTGGAAAAGTGAAAAAGCTCGAGAAGTGGGTGCCTCATGAGCTGACCGAAAATCAAAAAAATTGTCATTTTGAGGTGTCTTCTCTTCTTGTAAGCAACAAGAAAGGAATCATTTCTCAATCAGATTGTGATGTGCTACAAAAATGGATTTTCTATGACAACTAGTGATGATCAGCTTAGTGGTTAGACTCAAAAGAAGCTCCACTTCCCAAAGCCAAACTTGCACCAAAAAAAGTCATGGTCACTGTTTAGTGGTCTGCTGCCAGTCTGATCCACTATGGCTTTCTGAATCCCAGTGAAACCATTACATCTGAGTAGTCTGCTCAGCAAAGTGATGACATGCACTGAAAACTGCAATGCCTGCAACTGGCATTGGTCAACAGAAAGGGCCAAATTCTTCTCCACGACAACACCCCATCACATGTTGCACAACCAACGCTTCAAAAGTTGAACAAACTGGGTTATGAAGTTTTGCCTGATCCGCCATACTCACATGACCTCTTGCCAACTGACAATCACTTCTTCAAGCGTCTTGACAACTTTTTGCAGCAAAAAAGTTTCCACAGCAGGATGCAGAAAATGCTTTCCAAGAGATCATAGAATCCTGAATCATGGATTTTTGAAGCTACAGGAATAAATGAACTTATTTCTCATTGGCAAAAATGTGTTGATTGTAATAGTTCCTGTTTTGATTAATAAAGATGTATTTGAACCTAGTTATAATGATTTAAAATTCACGGTGCAATTACTTTTGCACCAACCTATAGTACCAGCATGTCAACAGGAAAAAATCCATTTCAACTCCCATAAACTATTTCCTTCTAAGGCAGTTGTAATTAAATCCAAACTTTTGAAATGGTTTTGCATTTTCCTTTCTAGAAGTCAAAAATCACAAATGGGAACAGAAGTCTATGCCAGTATTTCCCACAAATTATCCTCTAATGGTATGAACTTTAATGTGAACAGAAACAGTTTGGATATGGTCCTACCAATATCTCCTTCACAGAAATTCAAGTCCCATTGTAAAAATATAACAAATTAGAAACCATATGCATCTATTATCATACTGCTGTGTTCATTTTGTTCCCAGACACCAGTTCTGAGTCCCAGAATGGTGCTTCCCTTAATATAACGACTGCTGAGGGGCACAGATCCAGTAAGATGCCTCTATTGAAAGCAGACCCAGTCACAGTGGCTCATGCCAATAATCCCAGCATTTTGGGAGGCCGAGAGAGAAGGATTGCTTGAGCCCAGAAGTTTGAGCCCAGCCTGGGAAACATAGCAAGACCTCACCTCTACAAAAAAAATTAAAAAAAAAATGGCCATGAGTGTTGGCATGCACCCATAGTTCCAGCTAACAAAATTATCTCTATGACTTGCAATTGCTGCTTATGCAGAAATCACAAGTTATCTTTGTTTGATAAGATTTAAAATTTGATTTTCTTATATTTGACAGAACCAGGTTGGAAAATAAGAAGACTTTTATCTTTTTTTTTAAATTTTTTCAGTTGACACATAACAGTTTTGTATATTTTTTGGCATATATGTATTTTGATACCTGTATAGAATGTCTGATGATCAAATCAGGATACTTGGTATATCCATCATCCTACACTTTTATTTTTTGTGTGTGTGTGTTGGGAATATAACAATTCTTCTTTTGTAGCTATTTTGAAATATACAATAAATTATTTTTAACTGTAATTTTCCTACTATGCTATCAAATACTAGAACTTATGTCTTATATCTAATTGTATTTTTATACTCCCTACCCAACTTTTCTTCATCCTCTCTCCCCAATTCCCTTCTCAGCCACTGGTAACCACCAACCAGTTGACACATGTTTTAGATTTCTGTAAAACATTTCTATTTTATATTTTTAAATCTTTAGGGATAGGGTCCACTCAATTAAACAACTTGCATAATTATTAAATGTGAGTTTGTAGTTAAAATTTTACATCACAGAGCCTCTGGGACAGTTTTTATAGTATGTGGCATCTTGCTTTTTTATCTATCTCAGTTAATGTGACCTGCCACAGTTGAATTTTTGCCTTATTATTAGACATCACTAAAGGTCAGATTGGGATATAGCTTGCTAAAAATTTGTAGATTTGATCTAAATATTATTCCCACTTTTATGTCCACAGAGCTTTGTAATACTTCACCAGATTTTCATCATCTGTAAAATGGGGATAATGATACCATGCCTTATGTCCACAGAGTTACAATGAAGATAACATGGGGTATAATAATGCAAAAGTAATTTGAGTATATTCTTCCTATGCAAAGTGGAATTTCCTTTAGGGTAATTATTATCAGCATTTTTGTTAACAATAGTGCCATTTAAATTTTTAAATTTGTTATTTGATTAACATTTCTCTTTACACAAACCAAGTGAACCGAAAAGGCCCAAGAGATCAGAAATGGCCCCTCTTCCAAGTTCTTTTTCAATGGTCACTACATTGATAATGGAAGGCAGGCACCAAAAAAAGTTGATAAAATAGTTTTTGTTTTATCTATGGTCATAGAACAAATAATCAAGACATCTACTGTGTTTATTTTTACTACCTTTCTCAAACATTACACGAAATCACTTGTATGATGCATACAGTAATCATTACACTGGCCACACTTGTAGACATAGCTGGTACTTGATGATTTAAGCTCTCTGTTCATTTCCAAAATGACATTCAAGTTTTGACAGAACTTCTTCCCTTGGGTTAGTTCTTCTAATACAGCAGATAATTGCCGAAACAACGCTTGGAAGAACAAACAGTATTTCTGTGATTTTTCAGCTGGGTAACTCGTGACAGTCCTTCAGTAGCATGAAGAAAGTCAGCTTTTGGAGATTTGAGGTATAAACTGAAGCATATCATCACCCCAAGAGATAAGATACTTTGCTGAAATGGAATCAAGTCACTGGCAATATCAGCAAGAAGCACTCTGTCACTTTTTTGTTGTAATTTTGTGTGACAGCCTCTAAAGATATTCAGTATATGTTGTATTTTAAGACTATAAATAATTTTTTAACCTTTAATAAAAAAAGTCGAACAATGTTTCCTCAATCCATGCCTTATTCCATCCAAAAGACAAAGTCATTGCTTAAAACTTTGGAAATCAAATTATTCATTCTGAAATACATTGAAATTTATAGCATAATAAGATTATTCCCTGTAGAATTTTTCTCATTGTAATATTGACAAGGCAACATTACTGGTGACACAGTGGAAATAAGTAATTCACTAGCAAGTTACAATATTTTTTTCCTAATTTAACATCTGAGCTTCTATCAAAAAGAGACAGTACATATTGTTATGCGAAAGTCTCGCTTAGTACAAGTGTTAAATTTCATGAAATAAAGTATTAAGTATTAGATTTAAATATAAAGATAGTTAAAATTGCCAAGTCACTGACAATGTAGCCAATATGAAATAATTTATCTTTGTGAATGCAATAGCCACTAGTTTATGCTAATTATAGTCTGTCTTTTTAAAATGGAGAAAAACATAATAGTAAGATTGTATCTAACTGCAGCACCAAAAATGAATTTTAAAGTACACCTGGCTTTCCAAATAATCTATATAATGTGTATATATGATGTTTATAACCAGATAAAGAAAATAAGTATTATTTTTTAAAGGCTACGTCATGTCTCTTTGCAAATAAACTTCATTATTTGTATACTGTAAGGATTTTCTTCTATTCATAGTTCAGTGAAAAGCTTACATCTCAATAAATATGTATTCCTCTAGGTCAAAAATCCAATAAATTAATATACAGTTGTCAAAAGAAACATTTGTCTTTCCCAACAATGATTCTTTAAAGAACTGACTCATATTAATACCTTGCTTCTGGTTGTCATTAAATGTAATATGGGAGATCTATCAGTCAGAGTACAGTTACAGAGAAAAGAATGCATTCTGCTTAGCATAAGCAGAAAGGGATTAATTTAAGAGTTCTAAATGGATTAAAGAATTATTGGGAGGACCAAAGTACTAATAGGCTGTCTGCTAAGCTTCCCAGATGGATTAACAAAGCCATACCCAAAGGAACTGCTGCCCCGTCAAATTAAGATGCCTCCACTACAGCTGCTGGTGCAGACTCAGCTTTAAGCAGAAAATTATTGCCAGCCAGATTGGAAACCCTCTCTGAGGAAGGAGGCGCATACTATGAAGGATGCTTTGTTTGGCATATTTCTGTCTAAAAAAAAATAGCTCTGCACAATCAAAATTAGATGGATATTTGGTTTTGCCATTTTGAAGTAAAACTCTATTCTGACAACTAGCAATATCAGCAAGAAACGCACTACAATATTTTCATTGTTGTAATTTGTTGTGACAAAATATAAAGGATATTCTTTTTGTGCCATATTCCAAAATGCAATACTTTCCTAATAGTGAATCACAGGTGCCACAGAGTGTTCTCTTACCTCAATGCCTTATTCCATTAAATAGAAAAAACAAAAACACCCCCAAAACTTTGCTTGAAGGTTTGTTTTATTTGGAAATCAAATCACTCATTCTAATGTAATATCCAAATTAATGGCATATTAACAGTGTTCTAGATATTAACAACTTTCTTCCTTAATATGAGCCTTGAGTTACAAGTTACACTCATGTCTGGGTGTTGGTTAGATTTCTTGTGGTTCCATGGAATTGGTCCAATTTTTCTTCCAAAATTAGATCTCATAGCATTTGAAATTATTGCTTATATTTTCTGTATTTCTCTTCATAAGTCTACCTGTTCTTACTTCTTTCATCTATATAATGTGATTTTCAAATTTTCTTCCATTCTGATCACCACCTTCTGGGCTTGCTCTAGTTTTTCATAGTTGTCTTGAAAAGAAGCCATTTTGTATGGAATATGATATTCCAGAAATAATTAGAAAACATAACAAAAATACAGTGGGGACATTAGATTTCTTTATTCTAACTCTCTCTATCCTTATTAACAAAATGCCCAAAATATCATCCTGACAATACTTTTATAGTTTTCATAATTGTCTTTTATATCTGTCCTTTTATACAGTACTACCTTATTTTTTTAACTAAAACAAACTAACTTGTAAAGTTGCCTTGTATGTTTCTACCACTTCTGTCCTACTTTTGTTCAGCTACTCTTCCTGACCTGAATCCAAAATTTTAGAGTTCCTCAATTCCTTTCCTATTTCCTCTTTGCTATTCACTCAGGCCTCTCTCTCAAAGCAATCTCATGGTTACTTCCATTATTTGTTTATGATATAGTCCACATTTCTATAATTTTTAAAGCTGTATTTCAAGCCATACCTCATTTCTCAGCTTCATATTTATGAGGACAGCTAAACATAACCTGGACAAATGTGAAATTATCACACATCTGAATGCTTGCTCTTTCTCTAGTTTGTTCCTTTTTCAGTCAGTAGCTCCACCAGGAACATTCTTCAGCTAGAAACCCAGAAATTAATTTTATTTCTTTCCATCAACTCATTTGCTCATATCAAAATTATCATTAAATTTTGTCAATTCCAGTTCCTGAATAGTTGTGAAATCTATAGACTTATTTTTAGTCACACTGCAACTGTCTTCATATCCTTCCTTGACAACTGTGGTATTCTCCCAGTAGGTCTCTACACATCTCTTAATCTGATTCCAACCCTTTTTAATGGAACTGCCACAGATATTTTATTTTTTAATCAAATCTTTCCTTAGTTTCTGATTGTTTCCAGAAAAAAGAAAAACTTCCTACCTTTGATCAATCAGTTATAATGGCTCATGTATCCAGTGTAAGCTTGATATACAAGGGTCTTCAAAAAGTTCATGGAAAATGCAAATTATGAAAAACACTATGCATAGATTTCAAATTTTTTGGCACTGAAATGAATGTGTACTAACTTGTTTTAACATGTCTGAATAAGATCTAGTTTGAGGCACTAAGATAGATAAGACATCAGTTTGAATAAAGCCCCATCATAGCTTTCACAGGAACAACAAATAAACAAATGGGACTTGATTAAATTAAAAAGCTTCTACACAGACAAGGAAACAATCAACAGAACAAATAGACAAGCCACAGAATGGGAGAAAATATTTGCATGCTATACATCTGATAAAGGGCTAATAACCAGAATCTCCAAAGAACTCAAGCAAATTAGCAAGAAAAAAATCAAACAATCCCATTAAAAAGTGGACAAAAACATGAACAGAAGCTTTCCAAAAGAAGATAGACAAATAGCCAATAAACATACGAAAAAATGCTCAATGTCACTAATTATCAGGGAAATGCAAATTAAAACCACAATGAGATAGCGCCTAACCCCAGTGAGAATGATTTTTATTAAAAAGTCTAAAAACAATAGATGCTGCCATGGATGAGAAGAGATAGGAACACTTATGCTCTGTTGATGGGACTGCAAACTAGTGCAACCTCTGTGGAAAATAGTATGGAGATTCTGCAAAGAACTTAAAGTAAACCTACCATTTGATTCAGCAATCCCATTACTGGGTATTTATCTAACGTAAAAAAGTCATTTTGTCAAAAAGACACCTGTACTAGAATGTTTATGGTAGCACAATGCACAATCACAAAGATATGGAATCAACCCAAGTGCCCACCAATTCATGAGTGGATTAATAAAATGTGGTATATGTATACCATTGAGTACTACTCAGCCGCAAAAAATGAATTCATATCTTTTGCAACAACCTGGATGAAAATGGAGACCATTCTTCTAAGTGAAATATCTAAATAACGGAAAAACCAGCACCACATATACTCACTATTAAGTTGGAACTAACCAGTCAGCACTCATGTGCACAGATGGTCAACAAAAATCTTGCTGGTGTGAGGGGGGCATAGGGGATGGGTAAAATCATACATAATGGGTACAATGTATACTACCTGGGGGTTGGGCACACTTACAACTTTGACTCAAGCAGTACAAAATTAATCCATGTAACCCAAACATTTGTACCCCCATAATATTCTGAAATTAAAAAAAAGCATGGGAAGAGAGTCCTAAATTGACATATTTTCTGAATTTCTTATCACAATGTGCAATGTTGAAACATTCTATAAGAAGGTAGATAGACATGTTAGTTGAATAATAGCAGAGTTCAACAATTTGGAACTGAGAAGGATCTCACATCATTTCTAGCACATCCATGAAATCTTCACTGAAAAAGTGTAAATAAATCTTATACTCAAGTGATATGTGATAACACAAAAGATCAAGAGTTCTCTTATCTTGTTTTAGAACAAAATAAGGGAATGTTATTGGTGACTGTATGCAAACTGCTGAGATTATAGGCAAGATCAAAAATATTTGGAACAATAATAGAACTAACGGGAACTGAGGGGAGGCAGTGAGGTGTACAGCAAAACATAAAGAACAAAAAATCAAATAGCCAAAATTATAGAATGTGTGTATATATGTACATCTTTATATATACATAAATTTATATAAATATATAAAAAATTTAAAAGTAAAAGGGAGAAAAATGTTTACAAATAACATTCTAAGAAAAAAGTTGTTAAGTGAGAGACTTGTGAACATATACATTTTATTATTTTGCACTCAATCTTTAAAACAGGCAGGTAAAAAACTAGCTTTTAGAAACAGCTGCACTCTTAGGATTTAGAAACTTAAGCTTGAAATATTCCTACATAGCAAAGCAATACATATACTGTGATTGCATTGTTGTTTCATTTTATGGGTGTCCATTTTTAAACAGAATGTGAATTCATTTCCAGCATATGTGTGCTTGTGTTTACTGAATTTCCATATCTTTACACTGAATTTTGATAGAATTGCTAGTTGATATTAAGTGTGGCTGAAATTCCTCTGGACAAGTCATGTGAAGGTAATTCCCATGATAAGTTAGAACTGACAATCTGAAATTAACTTTTCCAGGGAATAAATTTTAAGACTCAGTTTTGGAATCTTTTGCCTACAAAATGAGACTATTGAGCAAGATTACATTAATGTTATTACAGGCATAACTTGGAGATATTCCAGGTTTGGTTCCATAGTACCACAGTAAAGGGAATATTGCTGTAAAGTTAGTCACACAAGTTTTTAGTTCCCCAGTGCATATAAAAGTTTATGTTTTCCCTACTCTGTAGTCTATTATGTGTACAATATCATTATGACTATTAAAATGTACTTCATTGCTAAAAATTGCTAACGATCATAACAATCATAAGCAAGTCATAATCCTTTTGCTGGTGGAGGGTCATACCTTGATGTTGGTGGCTGCTGACTGATCAGGATGGTGGCTGCTGAAGGTTAGCATGGTTGTGGCAATTTTTTTAAAAAGACAACAATGAGTTTGCTGCATATATTAACTCTTCCTTTCATAAAAGGTTTGTCTGTAGTGTGTAATGCTATTTAACAGCATTTTACTGACAGCATAACTTATTTCAAAATTGCAAGCAATCCTCTCAAACCCTGCCACTGCTTTATCAACTAAGTTTATGTAATATGCTATATTGTTTGTTGTCATTTAAACAATGTTCACAGCATCTTTACCAGGTGTAGATTTCATCTCAAGAAATACTTTTTCTTTGCTCATCCATAAAAAACAACTGGTTATCTTTCCAAATGTTATTATGAGACTTGCAGACATTCAGTAACATCATTGGGCTCCACTTCTCATTCTAGTTTTCCTGCCATTTCCACAATATCTGCAGTTATTTCTTCCACTGAAGGCTTGAACCCCTCAAAGTCATCCATGAGGAATGGAATCAATTTATTCTAAAATTCTGTTAATATTGATATTTTGATCTTCTCTCATGAATCATTCATATTCTTAATGACACCTAAAATAATGAATTCTTTCCAGAAGATTTTCTATTTACTTTGTACGGATCCATAAGAGAAATCACTATCTATGGCAGCTATACCCTTACAAAATATATTTCTTAAATTATAAGACATGAAAGTCAAAAATTATTTCTTGTTCCATGGGCTACAGAGTGATTGATGTGTTAGCAGTCATGAAAACAAAATTAATCTCTTTGTACATCTTCATCAGAGTTCTTGGGTGACCAGGCTCATTGTCAGTGAGCAGTAATATTTTGAAAAGAATCTTTTCTTTTGAGCAGTAGGTTCCAACAATGGACTTAAAATATTCAGTAAACCGGCCAGCCACAGTGGCTCACACCTGTAATCCTAGCACTCTGGGAGGCTGAGGTGGGTGGATCGCTCAAGGTCAGGCATTCGAGACCAGCCTGAGCAAGAGCGAGACCCCGTCTCTACTAAAAAAAATATAAAGAAATTATCTGGCCAACTAAAAAATATATATAGAAAAAAAAAATTAGCCGGGCATGGTGGCACATGTCTGTAGTCCCAGCTACTCAGGAGGCTGAGGCAGTAGGATTGCTTAAGCCCAGGAGTTTGAGGTTGCTGTGAGCTAGGCTGATGCCACAGCACTCACTCTAGCCCGGGCAACAGAGTGAGACTCTGTCTCAAAAAAAAAAAAAAAAAATTCAGTAAACCATGCTATAAACATGTGCTGTCATCCAGGCTTTGTCATTCTATTTATAGAGCACAGGCAGAATAGATTTAGCATAATTCTTAAGGGACCTGTGATTTTAGGAATGGTAAATGAGTATTGGCTTCAACTTAAAATCACCAACTACTTTAGCCCCTAACAAGATATTCAGCCTATCCTCTAAAACTTTGAAACCAGGCATTGACTTCTCCCTAGCTATGAAATTCCTAGATGACACCTTCTTTCAATATAAAATTGTTTTGTCTACATTGAAAATTTGTTGTTTAGTGTAGTAGCCACCTTCATCAACAATACTAGCTAGATCTTCTGGATAACTTGCTGCAGCTTCCACATCAGCACTTGCTGCTTCACATTGCACTCTTATGTTCTGAAATGACTTCTTTCCTTACACCTCATGAACCAACCTCCGATGGTTCAACTTCACACTTTTCTTCTGTATCTTCCTCACCTCTCTCAGCCTTCATAGAATTCAAGAGAGTTAGGGCCTTACTCTAGATTAGGGTTTGGTTTAAGGTAATGTGGCTGGTTTCCTCTGCTATCCAAACTACTAAAACTTTCTCCATATCAGCAGTAAGACTTTCACTTTCTTATTATATGTGTGCTCATTGAGTAGCAGTTTAAATTTTCTTTTGGGACTTTTCCTTTTCATACATAACTTGGCTAATTGTTAATTGGCTGAAGAGGCCTAGCTTCTAGCTTATCTCAACTTCTGATATGTCTTCCTCACTAAGCTTAATCATTTCTAGCATTTGGTTGAAAGTGAGAGATGTACAACTCTTCTTTCACTTGAGCGCTTAGAGGCTTAGGGTTATTAATTGGCTCAATTTTAGTATTGTTGTGTCTCAGAGAATAGAGAGGCCTAAGGAGAGGGAGAGACATGGGGGAACAGTCAGTTGTTAGGCAGTCAGAATACACACATTTATCCATTGTTTGCTATCTTATCAAGTATGGTTCATGGCATCCAAAAACAATTACATTAGTAACATGAAGATCACTGATCACAGATCACCATAACAGATATAACAATAGTTAAAAAGTTTGAAATATTGCAAGAACTACCAAAATGTGACACAAAACATAAAATGAGTACATGCTGTTGGAAAAATGATGCCCGTAGACTTTCTTCACACAGGGTTGACACAAACATTTAATTTGTAAAAAAATCACAATATCTACAAAGTGCAATAAAGCAGAGTGCAGTGAGGTATGCCTTACAAATGGCCCACAGGTATATGAAAAAATGTTCAACATCATTGTCATCAGAGAAGTGCAAATCAAATCTACAATGAGATATTTCAACCCGGTTAAAATGGCTTTTATCAAAAAGGCAATAATGAATCCTGGTGAGGATGTAGAGAAAGGGGAACACTCATACCCTGTTGCTGGGGATGTAAATTAGTGCAACCACTACGGAGAATTGTACAAAGGTTACTCGAAAAACTAAAAATAGAACTGCCATATGACCCAGCAATCCCACTCTAGGTATTAATATCTATCCAAGAGAAAAGAAATCAGTATATAAAAAAGATCTCTGCACCCCCATGTTTATTGTAGCACTATTCACAATAGCCAAGATTTGGATTCAATCTAAGTGTCTATCAACAGATGAATAGATAAGGAAAATGTGGTACTACGTTATCCAGCCATAAAAAAGAATGAAATCCTGGCATTTGCAATAACATGGGTGGAACTGGAGAACATTGTGTTAAGTGAAATAAGCTAAGCATAGAAAGACAAGTCTCACATGTTCTCACTCATATGTGGGAGAGAGTTCCATATTAAAATAATTGGTCTCATGGAGACAGAGAGTAGAATGATGGTTACTAGAGGCTGGGAAGGATAGCAAGAAAGGGGATAAAGTGGAGATGGTTAAATGGGTACAAAAGCAAAGTTAGTTAGAATGAACAATATTTGATAGCACAACAAAATGACAATAGCCAACAATAAGTTATGATAGACTTTAAAATAACTAAAAGAGTAGAATTAGAATGTTTCTGATACAAAGAAATGACAAATGCTTGAAGTGATGACACCCCAATTACTCATATTTGATTTTTATACATTGTATGCCTATATCAAAACATCACATGTGCCCTATAAATATATATATAACTATTAATATTATATACCCATAATTGAAATATTAAAAAATGAGATATGCCTATATATCCTATTATGGAATCTCTCCAGATGTTTTTGTCACTTCTTAAAGATATTTCATAAATTAATGAATTTTGTAGGGCAGTTTGGGGGCAACATCAATGACATATATACATGCCTCAATATGTAGAGACAGTTTCAGAAATATAGACCATATGGAATCATGGCTGTTGAGTCTTAAAGATTTAAAACAATATAAAATATTGTAAAATCAACAAAAGAAGTTAAAATAAAAATTTAAAAACTGAATATCATGAAGAATTTCATTCTGAATATGTGAATATGAATGTGCTACAATTTCTACTCTTAAGAGTTTATCAAGTTAGCAGGACTAGCCAAAAAGACCAGGGTAGGAAATCTTATCAGTTCAAAGACCAAATTACTTTGTATATCTGTTGTGGGTTTAGATGCACAATACAGTATTATTGTCCATGATAAAGGGGAAAAAACTATAAGATATGCAATCAAACTCTAGCTTGACCTCAGAGAAAATACCTAGGCTTGGAATTCAGTCTTGTTGTATTGGTTGTAGGATTTGGGCAATCACTTGAGTTTCTAATAAATCAGTTCATTATGGCATTTCCTTCTATCTTCCTTCATGAAAAATATAAGAACACAATGAGAAAATACACTTGGAAATCAAAAGATGCTACACAATTAGGTAGTAATAAGTTAATAGCCCTGCCTGCCTTGGTGATGGTTCACCTCTTGCATTAATATCTTATGGTACCCACTCTGCCTCAGACCCTAGTTGCAGCCACACTGACCATAACCACCACGTGGTCTTTCAGTGAAGTTGTTCTGCCCCAGCAGCAGGCTGTTTGCACACACAGTTTGTTCTTTCACTGAGGATACTTTTCTGACCTCTGTGTGCTATCCATACCTCCTGCACCCCTCTTTATTTAATTTTGTTCTACTTACCTTCAGATCTCAACTCAAGCACCTCTTCCTCAGAGTAGCTTTCCCCAAACTGTAGCACAATTTGTCCCTGCTTCCCCACTCCCACATTGCCAAAGAGCAAGGTCTCTGTCACAAATCCTCATAGCTGTCATACTGTCCCTTTGAAACACTGGTAAGAATTTTAATTTTACCTTTACTTATAACTATTGGATTGATTTTAGTAACCTCTATGATACCTAATCACATTGGTGTTTGTTGATCATGGTATTTCCAGAGCTTAGTACAGCAACAGGCAAATATTAAATATTTAATAACCAGTGTCTCAATGAATGACACAGATAAGAATACAGATCTCAATCTTTCTCTCTTTTTGTTTCTTTTTTTTGTTTTTCCCTTTTTTTTAACTAATGACATCCTCCCATAGGACTCTCCGTCTTTTTGATATTTGCTTAACTATAAGGTACTCTCCACCCTATTTAAAATTGAATCACATTTACTTCCCACCCTTCCTCCCTTCCTTCCTTTCTTTACTTTTCTCCATAGCATTTATTTTCTTATATATTATGTAACCAATAACAGTGACACAGTAGATAATAAAGGATTGATTCAATGTAATAAAGCTTTGACTTTATTATATTTAAAGACAGGTCAGATAATTTGGGCAATACTATTTCTTATTAATGTTATGAAAGTTTGCATTACAACTGGCTTTCGTATCTCCTTGACACTAGAGTTGCAAGAGAGTCTTAAGATGGATGAAGAAGTGGTGAAGTTAAATCATCAAATACTAGTTATAAATCTTGACTGTAAATTCAGAATGCCTAAATTCAAATTCTGCCTTCAACATTTAGAAGCTATATGCTCTTAAATAAGATATTTAATTGCTTTAAACCCTAGTTTCTTCAACTATAAGATTGGAGGAGGATCATAATAATAGTTTCTGCCCAAAAAGATTACTTTTGAAGATTATAAGGGATAATACATGTAAAGTATTTTACATAGTATTTGGCATATAGCAAATACTCAATAAATACTAATGTTGCTGTTACCAAAGTGATGATGCCAGAGCAGGAGATGACTTCCAAAAATATGAGAAAGTATAGGCATTGAGGCAGATGCTCTGGGGTTTCTTGATTTAGTCATGTTATTTCAATATATCATAACTCTATCCACATTGCCCACACTGTGAAAATCACCACTGGTATAACTGCAATTGATATATGTCATTTTGCAATATCTGAAAAACCCTCACTGATACACTGGGTAGAGTGAGGATGACAAACCATTTAAGAGAGTCTCCTCTTCCAAGGAGTTTACATAAAGAACCATAATCTAAGACAATCCATAAAACATGATCTGAGAATTATAACAAAATAATTGCTATAGAAATATAGTGGACAAAGAGTGTATCTGCTGCTGTATTAATCAGGGAATTTGTATATGGAGTGCTGAATTTTTACTCGGATCTTGACAGATGTTTAAGGGAAACCTACAGAGGGTTAACTCCCACAAAATTATAACAGTCAATGACACTCTTTCCTTTCCATAAAGTGAAAAATCAAAGAAATTCAACTTTACTGGAAAGTATGACAAGCAGCCCCATTCATATGAAATTTTGATTTTACAAGACCTCTGTTAGGATATAAGTGCAGCATTCAAACACAAGCCAAAATTCATTTCTCATGATCTGATGCTCAACAATTTTAATGATCAGAATTACTTGATGAAAATTCAATATTGCATAACAAATATTTGCATTTTTAAGAAGATATTTCTTCAACTTTCAAGTATATATACAAGAAAAATTCTAGTACTTTATTAATGATTTTGGATCTGTTTAAAATATATAAATGTTGAAGTTTTTTGTTACTACATCAATGTTTTGTACAAAATTTGGTTTTGGAGTCCTTGAAAATTATTTGTTCCTCCAGTCTCACATATTCCCTCTATAACCTTTATATCAGTCTTATATTCAGCCAATTTTTCTCCACAAATAATATCAACACAAAAATTCAAAGCAACTCTGCTTGAAGTAAAAATAAATTCTGAATTGATAATATTTGATTAATATTATTTAACATTAGTTATAATTTATTGAATCAGAATATACTCATTTCTACTGTTTAAAAGCAAATAAGAGAACTGTGTTGTAATGGGATAAAATTAGACAATTATCAGAGTTGATCATTTTCATCTAAAATAACTTGTTCTCAGTTCGTGTAGGAAGATTGTGAACACAGCCTTCATGGTCACAGAGTTTGGGAGATCTTTGTCATGTTGCATATGTCAGAAATGGAAGCTAATTTTAACAGAAAAGTCAGGCTGGTTTTAGAGAAGCCTTTCCAGTCAACTGTGCTGGAAACATGTGAACTCGAGCATCCCTGAGATGACTTTGTCAGTATGCATTTCAAGAGGTAGCATTCATCAGATTCCAAGGAAGATTCTATCTGATTTCATGAGCATGTCCTAATTACCATACTGATGTCTCCAGGCAGCCGTGATCCCAGGTTATGGTTCCCTGAGGATTCATACCAAGCACCTGAATGACCCCACATGTGGAGTTTGTTTTATTTGGGAGGATTTATCGTCTCTTCTCAGAGTCCAAATGATGGTGCTTTTAATCTCAACTTTCCTGGTTTGCAAGACACGAAGTTTACAGATTTATTATCATGTGCTTTCTTTTTCTTTTCATTATTTCTATAATTCTTTTCTATAAAAAAGAGGAATGGAATAAATTGCCTCCTTCACTGAGGACCTAAGGAATTATGATGTTTATGTCAGTACTTACCATGTATCACTAGGGTAAATATAAATTATTATAGCCTTATTTAAAATTCAGAAAGTTATTATTCTATCAAAATTTAAAAATGATACTAACATTTAACAGAAGAGTACCATTTCAGTGTGATTATTCCAAAGAGAAAAACATTATTGCAAAGATGTGTTAATTGGGAATATATTTTAGTAGGGGGAAAACTGGAAAAAAGTAAATGCCAATCACAATGTGAGTGATAAATACATTTCCTACTGCAAAATGTTCAGTAGCTATTCAAAAGAGCAAGGGACTTCCAGTTCCAGCAAAATGATGAACTAAGCTAGCACCAAACACTCTCACAGTAAACACACCTAGAAATACTGGAAAATGTATAATTCCTTCTCTACTTTTTAAAAATATTCATGGCTTAATGTACAAGAAAGAAAGAAATGCCCAGGTGTCAAATACAAAGTAAAAGCTCAAAGCAAAAGCAGTGAACAGGTGAGCTGATATTACAGCAACCTTGGAGATTAAGTTGAACCTTGTAATAGCTAAAGGTTTAGGTTAGGTTTTAACACCACACAAGGATAGGAGAAAAGGCTCTGCAACTACAAGTCCAATGAAAGAAAGACAAAAATCACTCTATCCATTGACTCAGAGAGATTACCAGAAAGTGATATATTTATACATGGACACCAACACAACAATTTCTATGGGGAGAAAATTCAACTATATCCTATGTGAGAATTTCATGGAGTAGAAAACTAATTTATGCTTAAAATGAATTTATAATTAAAATTATTAAATACCCAGAGAAACAAACCACTGTAAATGAGAGAAAGAAGATGCAAAGAACAGAAGACTTGACACACCCAAGAACTTAAGTTAACAACAACAAAAGCAACAGCAACATGAACAAAACTATAAAATAAAGATATTTAAACAACAAAAGATGGAATTTTTTTGAGCTGTTAAAAAGAAAAAAAAATATGAAGAATAAAAAACAATGAGATTTTAAACAACAGAGAACACTCCTATAAAAAAAAAAAAAACCTTTAAGTACAAACAGGAAATGTAAACTACAAGTAAATACAAAAATCAATGAACCCAAAGACAGAAAATTACATAAAATGCGGCATAGTTTATCAAATGGACTGAATATAAAAAAAGACATATTGAGAGATTTGAGACATCCAGGGAATAGATCCAATATACTTGAAAAACATGAGTTAAATCTATAACTCTTATCTTGGAGGGTTTTTCAAGATGTATTGGTAAACAAGAAGAAAGTAATTGAATATAATATATCCCATTTTGGTAAAATAAACAGCACCAAAGGTAAAAATAAACTGTGTGTGTGTAATACTATGTGATCATGGCAGGACTTATTGAAGAATACCTACTAGATTGCTAAAGCCACTGGATCAGAATGAGAACAGGAGAAAGGAAGAGAATAGAAGAGGAGGAAGGCAAAAAAAGAATAAAGTGTTATATATTTAAAGTAAAATTATTTTTAAATGTCTTTTATAAGCCTACTTATAAACAAGTATAAATGCGTATGCATTATGCCCATAAAATACATGAAGGGAAGATAATCCAAATAACAATGTCAGTTATCTCCAGGTGAATTCATGTCATTGTTATTTTCTCTCTTCAAAGCTTATATATAACTTTTTATTTTTTAAGGGAACATATATTCTTTGTATAATTAGGAAAAAAGCTATTTTCAATGTGGAAAATAACTTTTCTATCCTCATCTTTAACTTTAGTTCAACCATACCGAAGGCCATGAAATTTGTAATGTGGCGAGGGAAAAGGGCAATTGGACATATTTCTGTATTCAGGTTTGCTGCTGTGGGGCTCATGTAACAACCTTCATCCTAGTGTTTCAGTGTCTTCTCACTTGCTATTTAGCAGCAGCTCTTGTTAGCACTGAGGATGAACATCACCACATTGTGCTTGCTGCTCTCATTGCTTTGCATATAGTCTTACCCAAATGAAAAGGAGAATAAGTGATGACAACTCCCTACAAAAATATGCAATTTCAATTTTGAAATTATTCTAAATTTCAGAACTTTACATATCCCCTTTTCTGGTATTCTACATAGTTAAGAAAGCTAATCTCAGTATTTATCAGGTGACATCTATTATTTAAAATATTTTATTATCTAATTATTTTATATTTAATTTGATTAAAGCAAGATGAATTAATAAAGCAAATTTTGAAATATCACGATATTCAACTTTTGCAATTGTCTTTTTAAAGTAACACCCAAAGAAACGGTTTTCTGCAAACATACTCATCTGTCTTCAAAACCGATATACTTCTGTACTAAGTAGAATGAAATAAAATAGGCAGTCTTAAGGCAACAATCAATTCTAGAGTGTGAGTTTTGTAAAACCTCTCTCTTTATTGACTTTGACATTATTAGAAATTTTATACAATGATAAAATGTTATCTAAATCCTCAAATGATGTCTAAATCCTCAAACAAGATGTACATGGCATTTTAGTCCCCTCTGCCAGACCTCCAACATCAAAACGCAGACATATACACACACACACACACACACACACACACACACACACACACTCACACACTCACACACACTCACACAATTTTCTTCAGGCTTCACAATGAATAGTTGTAAAAAGCACTACTTTGTAAAGGGATCAGCATATTAAAGGTCAAGGTCTTCCCGTGTGTGTGTGTGTGTGTGTGTGTGTGTGTGTGTGTGTGTGTGTGTGTGTATCAAATACTGTGCCTGGAACTGTCTAGGAGAAACAAGGAAACATCTATCTCATGCCTTTGTGTATGCAATTAGCTTTTTTGTTCTTTCATTGTGAGGATGATTACCATGATTCTTAGGGAGTTGTGAGTGTCATTATTTGGATTTAATGCCAAAGTTAGACTTTTAGTGTCATTATTAATGAATCTGCATTCAATATTTTAATACTATTGAGAAAGATAATTAGTCACAGCTGAATCAAGCAGATACCAGCTGGAGATCTACTTCATTAACAGGATGCCAGCAGAACTTGTAAGGTTGTCTGAATGGAACTCTCCTACTATTCATATGAACATCTATTGAATCAATGCTTTTATTTAAGTATATGAGTCTGACTCAACTCTCTTAGAAGCTCAGCCAAATTCACGTTTGCTTCTGCAGATTAAAGAGCTACTTTGATTAAAAGAAACTTCCTTGCAATTATAAATTTTCTAAACTTACTTTTTTACTGATAAAATTTCCTCATCTGAGCAATTTTGCCAAAGTGTAGCTTCAGAAGTTATATAGACACAAGTGACTGAATGTAAAAACTATATAACATTGCAAAAAATTCTGAATACTTAGCAGCTTTTGATGATCATTTGCTTTGGTGTGCTTTACTATATAGAGGCTAACTTTGATATTCTTCTCCATATTTCAAGTCTTTTAAAGAACTCCTGTTCTCAAGAGTGACTACCATCACTATGTAAATTATGTTACATCCTTTTAAAACAATCCAACACATTGCACAAACAACCAAATGGAATAGAGGTGACTAAAGTATCTGGGTAAAGTATTAATAGCATTTACAATAGCTGCAAAAAATCAAATGATGAGGAATAAATTTAATGAAAGAGAGGTGGGAGATTTGTGCAGAGAAAATTATAAAATGTTACTGAAAGAAATTTTAGAAGTCCTAAATAAACAGAAACATATAAATATTTATATATTGAAAAACTCATTATTAAGATATCAATTCACCCCAAATTGATCTATTTATTCAAGACAATGCCAGTGTAAATTCTAGTAACATGTTTGCATAAATTAACAAGGAAATTTGTGTGAAAGTAAAAAAGAATAGCAAAACAAACCTGAACGAGAACAAAGTTGGAGAACATATAATACTCCATATGTCACCTGATTATCATAAAGTTTCAATTTGTTGGGCTAATGTCACATATTTTTTAGAATAGTTCTACACTTACAGAAAAATTAAACAGATCATACAAAGTGTTCCCATACATCTCATGCCCAATTTCTCATATTATTGACATCTTACATTAGTATAGTATGCTTGTTTCAATTAATGAGCGAATACCTAAAGACTAGGTTTTTTTATTGTTTATGAAGTAAGGACTGATCTGCTTTTAGTTACACTATCATTAAAAAAAAAAAAAAGGAAGAAACCCTCTCACTGCTTCTTTACCAGCTTAAACCCAAGATCCTCATGTCATTTTGTTCAATTTTAACCAAAAGCCTACAAATCTGATAGCTCTAGACAAGGCTTTGGAGAACCTGTCTCCATCTTTACAACTGTGTGTGTTACTGTGTCACTTTGTCAAAGTCAACCAAAACTTGAATCACATATAGAAAAATCCATTACCAAGTTGATATCCATTATAAAATATCAAGCCTCCTCAGTTACTGTCAAATAAGTTATCTGATAAGCATTGTTTTATTTTTTTCATACATTCTTTCTGGACCTGTACATAGTATCTATCCAGTAAATATTTGTTGAATGAATAAATAAATATAACATGGCTGATATAAATCCACTCTCTTATCCATTTAAAATTTATCTAAATATTTTAAAAATACACTATTTATTTTGAAACTTTAGTTTTAAACCTCATAAAGTAACACTAACTTCTGTAATAATTATAATTTGCATGTTTGATAAACAGTGGAAATACTTTTGTATTATTTAGAAACTAAATATATAATTAAGCCAATTTCCAGAGGATTAATTAACATTAGCCAGTTCATGGTAACTAAGTTACCATATGTATTAATATATTATATTTGCCTAGAAAGAAAAATAAGTGCATTGAACATTATTTCATTTTTTTGTGTGTGCTTTAATTTTCTGCTTCAGGTCAGGAAATTATTCAAAATTTCATAGTTAGATAAAATAGCTTAAATGATTTTAATTATTGAAAGATTTTGGACACATTGTGAATGTTCTTACTCCGTGTGAAATTTTGAAAACATAGAAATAGAATATGTTGCTGTTCATTACTGTTCAGTAATTCCAAATATATGCTATTTATAATGGCTTTGAAAAATAAGAAGATAACTTTCTAAAATAACTTTCATTCAACTTATATATTTTAAATATCTTCTGAAAGATACAGTCTAGGTGATACAAGTTCAACAGTAAACAGGAAAATGTTTTTGCTATTATGGTGCTTATATATCATTTAGACAGAATAAAGAACTTACCTAGCCCTTTTCATTTATATGTCTTCCGTACATGCTTGTTTTATTTGTTCAAGATTTCCAAAATGAAAATTTTGCTAGATTTTATAATGAATTATAACTGTAATAGATTTTAATTGAATTTTCTTAATTAAGAGCTGATTACTCTTTATATTTCATTTATGAGACCTGTGATTAATAAGGATTAACAAATGTAATTGATTTATAATTCAGCTCATGTACATTTTCATAATTCTGCTGGTATGATATCTATACACATTAATTTTATAAAGAAATATGCATAAAAAAGATTACTTTGATATTAAACTCATTTTCACAAAGACTAACAGTACATGTAGTATCAGTTCATTGTGATTTCAAATTATTTCTGACTCATTAAAGAGTCAAGAGGAATTTCTTTCTTAAATAGTTTGGCTTATTTTATCCCTTGTATTTTGAGATATTGTATTTTTATTCAGCTTTAATTTTTATTTACATTCAGCCACATAAATAGAGTCTTCATTAAATATTATGATACCCATATTGTAATACCTCAAATCATTTTATTTCTAACTCATTCCCAGTGAATTTTGCTCAGAGTAAGGAAGTGGTTTGTAATATGAAGAAATATCTGCTCAAGTGACAACAGCATAGTGATATATGTATGACTCCAAAACTAAAAATTATTAATAGTTGCTTTACCAATGTTTGTTCCTATTACACTAGAGTGCATTATGAAGTCTTGTTTGCTTATAGTTTCTCCCATTTTTGTTTTATTCATTTTATCTTTTAAGCCAAATAGCAGTAAGTACCATTACTGATTCAAAATTAAAGTGGCAATGCCTTCTCCAGCTACACTACTTGTACAAAATGCATTATGGACAGTATAGGGTACTACATTAATGCAACACGCAATTTACAGTAAAGACTAAAAATGTCTCTAAACATACTCCTTTTCTTTCTTTCTTTTTTTTTTCTGACAACAGATTCCAAACCATCAAGAGTAGCTAAAGGAAGGTATAAACAAATGATCCTTAGGGAGCAACACAGAAGGCATAAAATGTTATTACTCAAAACATTCATCATCATTTGACAGAGTGAACATATAGTTTCTTCAATTACCAACAATTTCTAACCTGGAGATATAGCCGAAAAATGCCAAAATCCATTTCATTCAAACCTCCAAGTTCCATGCCAGATTAGTTATATGGAGAAGATGCCGGGATCATTTCTTAAAAAGGAAAAAGAAAGTTAAATTCAGCTTTCCTTCAGTTAGTAATATTTTTATGTTAATTTCAAAATTATAATTTTGATAATGGATTATAGGTCTATTACAAATAAATTTCTCATTTAACTTAGAAGTGGAAACATTAAAATCTTTGAAATAGGTTTGTAAATCACCTATTTTAGAGTATGCAAGTTTACTAAGAAATATAAAAACAAGACTCTGAAAGAAAAATGAAAAGGTCATCTGAGCTGAAAAATAAGTCTGAAAATTCTGATCTGCTCAATAGTTATTTGAAGCATGTGACATCAAGATAAAGTTAAACTGTGCTAGAGAGAACAACGAAAGGAAAAAGTCATTATCTTTATGTATATAGAGAGTTTTGGTTTGGTTTGGTTTTTCTTTTTGTTTTGCTAAAATACTTATCTCCTAGTATTTTGTTGCTATCCTCCTATGATGCTGATTATAGGTAAAATATTTTTTCAAACATATAGAATTTGACTGCCACTTTCTCATCTTTTTCACTTAAAAGCATTTAGATTGAAGTTTGGGCAGTTTGAAAATGTCACTTTTAACTCAGCTTTAAGAAAGTTACTTAGTGAGGGATATATTTACTTGCATTATCACTGTGAATAAAAACTCTTAAGAAAATATTTATATTTTCTGTCACCCAAATACAACAAAAATAGACTTTAATACAATTTAAACACAATTATGTGTTTGTCTATGGATGTAGCCATTTGCTACTTCAAAGTATTCCATTATTAAAGATCATAAATTTTGGTTTAGAAGATCTACTTCTTAATTAAAAAAACAAAAATACAATTTTTACAGTGTATTATTGCTTACTTTTTTCTTTACCTGATATACAAGTAGAGTGATAATTAATACATGATCAAGATCATTATATAATACCCATGTAAATGGTGCCCATATTAATAATTACATATATTCACCATGTTATATATGTAGTTTTGAGACATGTGATTCTACATAATTGAGTCTTAAATGGAAACTGAGCTCACTAAATATTTTTGTCACTTTTTTGTTTTGTTTTGTTTTGTTTTGTTTTGTTTTACATTGACAAGTCTTACTTCATGTTGGAGCCCATAAAAATAGACTCACTATCACAGACATTCTGGTGAAACATTTTACTCTGCTGGTAGAAACAGGAATTTAAGTTTGCTAAGCTATAAAAAGGGCAAAGCTTATAAAAATTTCATTCCATATAGATGTGTATGTATCACAAAGTCAAAGACCCGCTTCCTCTTGATTTATAGCTACAAAATACTTGTAGCAGTATTTTATAAAATATAATGGCTTCCAAATATACTTAGAACATATTCTTTTCCTATGGATATATTTCTTTTCAATGGTGCCAATTATAGTCAGCAAAATAAGACATGCTCTACAACTGGCTTGGGAGAAAGCCATCATTCTGTTTCAGTGACAAATAGCTAAGCAAAATGGCTAAAGTCTTCCCACTTTAGCAATTCCTTCATCCAGATTGACATGGAACTAGTTTTGTGCCTCCCATATAATATGCTATTATATCCAAACTTTGAGGAGATAGAAGAGATAATCTAATAAGAACATATTATTCAAATAAAAACAATGAATACAGTTAATTCTATATGTTAGAAACATACCATAATAACTATATTAATAGACTTTTGTTGTCATTTTCAAATGGTATGCCTGCATTTTGAACTGGTGATGGGGTTAAGAACACACTACCCCAAAATGTGACACATTGGCATATTGAATATTTTAAGCTGAAGGAATTTGAGACATGGCAAGCGCAGGAAGGACTCTCCAGCTTTCTCCTTAAGCAGGTCATAAGATTCTCATGTGAGAGGTTCCTCCCTATATCTGGAAGAAAGGAGCATCCTTATCTCTGAAGATGAAGAGACAAGGAGAAGAATCTGAAGGAACAAGCTTTGCTAAATTTCCCCGTTTATTACTTTTAGCTCATACTTCTCTTATCCTATCACATTTTTCCATGACTTCACTCTTCACCAAACCTAGTACTAAATTACTCAGGTTTAACCTCTTCTGAGCCTTATGAAAACTCTCATGTCAGGTAGAACAATATATTAAATAGATTTGCATGCTTTTCCCTTGTTAATCTATCTTTTGTTACAGGGGCCCCAGCCAAGCACCTAGAAGAATAGAAAGAAAAGATTTTTTTCCTCTACTACAACTGGCTTAAGCAAAAACATTTTAATTATAATGAGGCTACAGTATCTTCATAACCCAAGACTAATAAGGAAGCTATGCCTCTACAAGGACCCAACACAAAAGGCAAAAACGTGGCTACTCTTTCTCCCTTCTACACCTCCTCTCTGTAAACCTGTTCTGCTTCTCTCTTCTTACCCCTCTCTCCTTGCAGGCCAGCCATCTCTGCTCCAATAAAATCACCCCCATCTCTTGGCAGACTTGAACTAATCTAAGTTCCAGACCTGAACTGGATCAATCAGTCCGAGACTTTGGAAAGTGAGACCCAGAAAGACAAAATTTGGGGGAACAAGACAATGTGTGATATGTAAAGTTGGGGAGATTTTCAGGTTCTAATATTCTCATTCAAAAGATATTTCTGATTCTCATCTTACTTAACTACTACTTCATTATTTAAAAACCTCTGTCCTTTAAAAAATAGTTGAACATAAATAGAATTTGTTTAAAGTGCTATATATCTATCTTAGCTTTCATGAACATTTAAATTAAGATTTTCAATAAAGCAGAAGATATAGGAGGCATTTTTAATTATCCTAATTGTTATATGTACTTTTATTTTGCAAATATGTAAAGAAATATAAAACTACTGAAGTCATGTGGTAAAATGGCACTCAAGCATATTTTAAAAAATGCACTTCCAATCCAAGACATAGTCAAGACTTGCAGAACATATCAGAAAAAAGAACAATTGCCTGCTGCTGCCCCAGTAATATATTGACAGAGTATATACACTTTTTCTTATTCTTCTCACAAACTACAGCTAAAACCCTGGGGATTGTATGTAAAACAAGCATAACTAGACTCTGAAAGATAGAAAGAAGAAGGAAGAAAAGCTAGAGAGTGCAAGATATGAGGAACAGCACCATAGTGAAGTCCCTGAGTTTCTTCTTGTCTTAAATAACCCAAATGGGGTATTGGAAAAGCTGCCAATCCAGAAATACCAATGCGTGCTATGGAGACAAAAGTGGCTCCATCTTGGATGGTAATCTGCCATGTTGGCTTCTGATTAACCCCAGTCCCATGAATGTCTCCTGATTTCTACTTTATTTACTGTCCCTAGTGTAAGAACATGTACTCTGCTTTGGATCAAAGCAGTCTTATAACACAAATTATAGGCTAAGACATACACAGCATTCTTGCCTGTTCTGGAGGACTGCCTTTAATTGACCTACACATTTTACATACATTCTTTCCCAGGTAAATAAATCCTGGGTCTGGGAAATAACAATCTAGAGATCCACCTGTCTTGCTGCCATTTAAGACCATGCTTCTGCATGTAAGTTCCCCAATAAATTGCCTTCTACTAACATATACAGCTTTTATTATTTTGAGATATGTTCCTTCTATGCCTAGTTTGTTAAGACTTTCAGTAATATCATGAAGTGGTGTTGCATTTTATCAAGTAATTTTTCTGCATGTATTCATATGATCACATGTTTGTGTGTTTGGTTTTTTTTTAATTCTGTTTATGTGGTGAACTACATTTATTGATTTGCATAGGTTGAACCATCCTTGCATCCCTGGGCTGGAACCCACTTGATCATGGTAAATTATTTTTTTGATGTGTAGTTGGATTCTCTTTGTAAGTATTTTATTGAGGATTTTTCCCTTTATGTTCATAAGGGGTTTTGATCTGTAGTTTTCATTTTTTGGTGTGTCCTTCCTGGCTTTGGTATGAGGGTGATATTGGCTTCATAGGATGACTTAGGGAGGATTCTCCTTGTCTCGGTGTTATGGAACCATTTCAGTAGGATAGGTGTCAGTTCTTCTTTGTAGGTCTGGTAGAATTTGGCTGTGAATCCATCTGGCCCTGGCATTTTTGTGTTGCGAGATTTTTACTTAGTGATTCAATCTCGCTACTTGATATTGCTCTTTTCAGGATTTTAATTTCTTCCTGATTCAAACATGGGAGGTTGTATATTTGCAAAAATTTGATCCATTTCCTCTAAATTTTCTAGTTTGTTGCATAGAGGTGTTTGTAGTAGTCTTAGATGATCTTTTGTTTTGAAACTTAATTGTCATGTAACAGTATTAAGAGGTGGTACTTTTAAGAGGTGATTAGGCCATGAAGTCTCAGCCCACTTGAATGGTTTAAACCTATTATTCTGGGAGTATGTCCCCACACTTACAAAAGGACAAGCTTGGCCCCCCTTTCTCTCTCTCATCCCTCTTTGCCTTTTTGTGATGGGATGACAAAGCAAGAAGTCTTTCACAAGATACTGGTACCTTGATATTGGACTTCCAAGCATCCAGAACTGTGAGCCAATCAATTTCTGCTCAATATAAATTACCTAGTCTTTGATATTCTGTTATAGCAACACAAAACAGACAAGACAGCCACTAATACAAGTGCAGACGATTTGGAGAGAAATGTTAGTTTAAAGTTTTTATCTATATATACCCAGATATCTCCTCCCAAGTCCTAGAGTTTCACCTCTTCTTTATCAGTACCCTGACTGTAGTATATATAACTTTCCTAGACTCGAATGCCATCTCTTAAACTATGCTATTTTTAAAATTAGTTCCCAGATCTAGTCTTCAGCATAATAATTAAGACCGGCTTCAGAAGATCAAGGTCTCTTTTACACCAGCAAGGCTAACCTATAACTCTCACACTTTGCTTTAAATTGGTGATTAATTATCCATGGCTTTTCATTTTCTGTCTACATAGATACATTGATGGTGCTTACCAATAGCCCCCCAACAATAACCACTCAATTCCACAGCACTTATAATTTATATTTCTTATATTAATATTTTTCAAATGTCAGAGACAATGCATAAGATAATGAATCAGCTTTTCCCTGTTCTACATGTCAGAAATCATCAATGCTCTACCTGTTACCAGTGATGGGGTCCTCATTACATTTTGAGTGGTGAATGATCCATGTCCAGGATCCTATAGTTAAAGAGTCTGTTTCCTAGGACCATTCTTGTTTCTCACTGTCTATACCTGGTGTGATAAGCAACATAATGCCCTCCAAAAGAGATCCAGATCCTAATCCTTAGAACCTTTGAATATGTTGTATTGCGTAGCAAAGGGGAAATAAGGTTGCAGATGAATTAAAATCACTAATCAGCTGACCTTAAAATAGGAAAATTACCCTGGATTATCCAGGTGGGCCCAATGTAATCACAAGGGGTTTTAAACATTGCAGGGGGAGGAAAAAGAAAAAGTCAGAGTGATGCAATGTGAGAAAGACTTTAGTCACCATTGCTGATGTTGAAGATGGAGGCCATGAACCAAGGAATGTGGGTGACCTGTAGAAGCTGGGAATGGCAAGGAAACACATTCTCCCCTGGAGCCACCAGAAAGAAATGCAAACCTACCAACACTTTGATTTGGGTCAAACTCTGTATCGGTTTTCTGGCATACAGAACCATAAGATAATAAATTTGTGTCATTTAAGCAACTTTTTGAAGTAATTTGTTACACCAGCAATAGGAAACTATTATTGTTAGCTGGCTTAGAAGTAACCTATAATATGGGGATCCACCAACATGTGAGTTATTAGGGTAGTGATCTCTGGAGAAACTTGCAAGGGAGTGAGGGAATCAGGAAAAGGCAATAGGAGAAGCTAGGTGCTTTCAGAGGTAAGGTCTCAGTTTGATCCCATGGGGAGCTTGGCAGAGTAAATTGTGCCAGTTTTGTTTTTTTTTTTCTCAGCGGCAAGGGGTAGGTTAAGCTGTTATATTACTGCATCTGTTAATCATTGGCTATAGCATTCTTCCGTGTAACGGGAGCAGGGTAAAACCTCCAGGAAACTTTCATCAAAGGCAATATTCTGCAAAGCCTTCTATAGAGCACTCCACTATTCATACATGTAGAAGGATGCAGGTGTGATTTCCTATCAGCCAATACTCACTGCACCTGGGAATTGAATGCACAGGCCCATTGCAATTTCACGGTTACAATTTCTGATATAGAATTTTGATTCTTCAAACATTTCAGTGGGTGACCTTGGTAAACCATTATGTCTCACTTTCTTAATCTGATAATATATATCAATCTCACTGGTGCATTATGAGGCTCAGACACACTCATTCACCACTGATATTTTCTTTCATATGAGTCAGTCAAGTGTTTGTAAATTTGCTATGGCTGAGAAAACATCAACGTAGTCTCCAAATTTCATTTCCTTTACCTCCCGAGTGACTATTTAAAGTTCCAAGCCTCCCCTGTAGTTTTATGAGGCCATTTGACTGTTCTCTCAGTGGAAATGGGGCCAACTTAATGTATTTCACTTCTCATTCAAACACCTAAAATCCTTCATGAACTCTTATTTTACTTCAGTAGCCAGCAAAAAACAAAACCCCACATATATATACTTAATAATATATATTTAATAATATATACATTAAAATATATTTTAAGCGGAGGCTGCAATGTCCTAGGGCAGCAGTCCCCAACCTTTTTGGCACCAAGGACCGTTTTCATGGAAGACAATTTTTCCACAGACTGGGGGTGGAGTGGTTTCAGGATGATTCAAGTGCATTATATTTATTATGTACTTTATTTCTATTATTATTACATTGTAATATATAATGAAATAATTATACAACTCACCATAATGCAGAATTAGTGGGAGCCCTGAGGTTGTTTTTCTGCAACTAATGCTGCTACTGATCTGACAGGAGGCCGAGCTCAGGTGGTGTTGCGAGCAACGGGCAGTGGCTGTAAACACAGATGAAGCTTCATTTGCTCACCTGCCGCTCACCTCCTGCTGCGTGGCTGGATTCCTAACAGTCTGGACCAGTACCCACCCGTCTGTGGGCTGGGAGTTGGGGACCACAGCTTTAGAGTAATCACACCATATCAGTGACATGCATCCAGATGTAAAGGTTGTTTATTTGCCTCCAAACACAACTGTATTCATTCAACCAATGGACCAAGGCGTAATGGCTGCGTTTAAAGCATATAATTTATGCCAAACATTTATGCATACTGCTGAAGCAACTGAATGTGGCCAAATGCTCTGAGAGCTTTGGAAAGGTTTTAACTTTTTAAATGCTCTCCACAACATCAGTGCAGCATGAGAAGTCACACAGCAGTACATGAACAGCATTTAGAAAGAAATTGTGAAGATACGTGAACACATTTAAAGGCTTTAACAAAAATTCTGTTGTTGATGAAATAAATAGCAATGTATTTGTGATTAGGCAATGGCTATAATTGGACCTTGATGAAGAGGACATTCACAAGTTTGTTGAAATTTAGGCTTAAAAGCTTTCCAATGAGGAGCTGACTGAACTGGAAGGAGAAAGAAGTAGAGAAGTTGAGGCACAGGAAGAAGTCATACCCAAGCCACCAAGAAATTTCACAATGAGGAAACTGGCTGAATCATTAGATACTATCAGCAGTGGCATAGGGATTTTAGAGGAAATGGATGTCAATTAGGAGAGATTCTCAAGAGCTAACAGGCAGATTCAGGGTGTTCTTGCTTGCTATAGAAAAATATAGCAAGAAATATAATGAAAAGAAGAAACAAACTGTACATTCAATACTTGGTATCTTTCTGAAGAACACTGTGCCTGCTAAACCATCAACAAATGTGGATGCCCCAGTGCTTCCTACTAGCTATTCTCAAGTCTCATGGGAAGACAGAAAATTTGATGACCCTAGCTGTAGCATTCCCATCATCAGCAATTAATTTTAGTTCAATGCTTCCAACGTTCTTCAGGACCAGTGTGCTTTCAGCTTTGTACCTTAATAGGTTAATGGTGAGTACCCATACAACCATTCTGCTTTTCAAATACAGTACAGTATTCAATAAATTATATGAGATATTCAACACTTTATTAAAAAATAGGCTTTGTGTTACATGATTTGCCCAACTGTAGACTCAGGTAAGTGTTCTGAACACATTTAGGGTAGGCTAGGTTAAGCTATGGTGTTTGTGAGGTTAGGTCTATTAAATACACTTAAATGCATTTCCACTTATGATATTTTCAACTTACAATTGGTTTATCAGGACATAACCCTTTTGTAAGTTGAGGAATATCTATCTGTACTTACGAGTAGGAAAAAAATCAGAGAAGAGAGAAGTCAAATTGGGTGAATAATTGTGAAGAACACATGTGTTTAGCTGTCCTGAAAGCACCTTTAGGCCAATCTAACAGACCAAATGTTGTAAATGTTTCCAAGATGTGTTTTTTATATAAGTTATTGAAGAAAATCACTCACTAGCAAAAAAGGAAAAAAGTAGTAATATTAATTTTATTACATTGCCAACTTCTGTGGAAGAAGAAAATTTGAAAATAAAAAAACAGACATTAGTAAAATTCAGTTATAAGGCAACATGCATTTTTCAATGTAATATTTTTAAATTATCCTTATCTTGGAGGAATAGGAGCTACTACTACCACCTGAACACCTGATAATTGAAAACAAGATCCTGTCAGAATGTTTTAAATAATTAACAAAGACATGGAAAAAATCCCAAGTAGACAGAACCATTATTGTCACAAGTCAGTTATTTTTATATCTTTGCTAATTACTTCTGAATGCTATCTGATCAATCAAGAAATTTTCATGAAAAAAAGAGTTACCATTTTTGGAGAAGTATTTATATGTGCAGCCTTCATACAGCATACTAGGTATTCTATTAGAAGTATTATGGTAAAATAAACTAAGCCAAATAAAGAACCAGATTTTCTAAGCAATAAAACAATGAGAAGAATGGTAGAGCATTTTTTCCTCCTTATTAAGACAAAATAGTTATTTTTAGAGATAATTATGCTAATTATGAATTCCATTTTTAAGTGTTGTTTGGCTAGAGCAAGAAAATTTCACAAATATACATTAAGGTCTATACTTCTTCCAAAGACCATCAGTTCTAAAACTTGGCACTTTATACTGTTCAGACAGTTTTAGATGAAGTGTAACAGCAGTAATTGTGTTTCTCTGAATCAACTTCATGGCAAATGGTGCATGAACCAATACATGATGAAATTTGTGCACCATTTATCTCTTTGCATGATCCACAATAAATTCAAATGCATAATTACATTATCCAAGCCTGTCAAGAGGATAGAATAACTAGAGCATGTTGCCCTAGAGAAAGGCAGAGAAAAATGGAAAAAGTACAGTTCAGTGTGTATAGCAAGGTGCTGATCTTGAATTGGAGCTTGAAAAAGAAGACATGGTCCTAGGGAAAAATATTTCTCCAGAAAGGACTGATAGCTTTATACATAAAAAATGTACTTAGGTCTTCTTAAATCTGTAAGTCTTTAGAAGGTATTCTACTGGAGACATTTTGTCTATGCTTAGGAGGCAGGAGAATAACTGAAAAATGCAGTTTACCCATTGGCAATGAGTGATTAGCATTCCTAAAACTTTGCTGAAGGCAATGACTTCTATGCTGATTTTTGAAGGAAGAGTAAGTCATTCAGGTGAAGTGATGGGTATAACGGTTCAATAAAGGAACAAGAAATGTAGTAAATCAAGGTTCTTACTATACTCTTATTCACCAAGCCAGAAAATGGGATCTTTGTCTCTTTGTGTCTCTAAATGTTTCAAAATCTCAAATGCAAGCTCCTGTTTTTACTGCTGGAACATAAGATCTGGGCTTAAAATCCTTTATATATCAAGTACACTGCCTGAGACAGAGTGGATGATCAATAAATATTTATTAAGAAATTACAGAAATAAATAGATGACAAGGGCTGCTCAATTGTATATATTGACATCATTTTCTGCATTGTCTATTGTAGTCAATTCCTAACTATAGTTACTGTCTCCTATCTCATTTATCGCTTCTAAATTATACATGAGAGTAGGGTAGTCTTCTATTTACAACACTTCAATGATTAAGATTCAATAACTCTGAAATGCTAGGACAATGTAACTTTGAATAACTATTTTGAAAAGTAATTTGGCATCATGGAGTAAGAGCTTGTTCCCAGTAATTCCATGCCTTGAAATCTGTCCTGAAAAGGAAATTAAAAAAAAGGATTTATGCTCAGAAATTGTTAGGCACAATCTAATTTATAATAACTGGAATTCATACAACGTAAATATATGAATATTATGGCTTCTTTACTGGATAGTATTTTCAATGTATTGATTACAAATAATTTGGAAATACTGTATAATAACTTAGGAATGTCATATCAGTCTAGGAAAATAAGAATTCAGAACATTAAATAATTTTGATAGTTATATATTCAAACATATACATAGTTTATAAAATAATTTAATGTATAGACTGTGGGGATGTGTGTGCATAGAAAACTAAACTGTTAAGAATGTTCACTTTTGAGGGGAGAAATTTGGGAAAGTGGGTAGATGTTTGATTCTTTCCATATTTAGAACTGTTTGGCTTATGTTAAATAATATGTATTACTTCTGTAATTAGAACCATTTTTACATGACTTATTCATATATTCTAGATTTAAGTCTTTTGTCAAAATATTGATTATGAAACTTTAATTTTTTATTTTTAATTTTTTATGAGTATACAATAATTGTATATATTTATAGGGTACATGTGATGTTTTGAGTCAGGAATACAATGGTGTAATAATCAAATCAGGGTAATTGGGGTATCCATCATTTCAAGCATTTATCATTTCTTTGTGTTAGGAACATTCTAATTCTACTCTTAGTTATTGAATCTTTTAGCCAATTCTTTGGCTTCACTATACATTTTTTCTATGGTATCTTTCCATAAAGAAATGTTTTTTATTATTAAGTCCATTTTATCATTGTTTGTCTTTAGTGTTTATGACTTTCTGAAACATTCTAAGAAATCTTTGCCTACACCATGTTATAGTTATGTTTTCTTCTAAAGTTTAAAATACATGATGTGAGGTAGGGGAAGATCAAGGTTCAACTTTTTTTCCATAGACATTTCCTTATGGATGTGTTATTCCAGCACCATTTGTTTAAAATATAATCCTTTCCCATTGAATTGCTTTGGCATTTTTGTTGAAAATCAATTGACCATAAAAGTATGAGTCTAGGTCCAAATTTGCTATTCAGGTACATTGACCTATCTGTCCAGATAATGCAATAATGCAAATACGAAATGGTCTTGTCTTAGCTTTATGTAAGTACATACATTTTATAGTTATTAATGACTCAATTAATTATTCAGAGAAACTACTCAGTAAATTGCAGTGTTTAAAAGAATCAGATTTTTATGGCCTAACAGAAGACATGTAATAGTAAACTTATAAATACCCCTAGAAAAGAATGTATATTATACATATTAAGTAATATACTAATGTACTATATTTGTCAATTAGATCAATTGGTTATAATTTTGGTAAGATCTTCTGTATTCTTACTCATTTTTGTCTAATATTTCCATCATTTACTGAAAAAAGGGTGTTGAAATCTCTAATTCAGGTAGTAGTTTGTCTTTTTAAAATTTCTCCTTTTGTTATGTTAGTTTTTACTTCATGTATTCTAATGCCCTATTATTAGTCACACTTATTTGTAATTGTTACCTTTGTGTTTCATTGACCCTTTTATTTTTATGAATTCTCTCTCTTTATCTCTTATAAAACTCATATTAAAGTGTATTTTGTTTGGCACTAAAATAGTCATTCCAAGTTTTTTTATTATTAGTGAATTAACGATCTTTTCATCCTTTTACTTTCAACTAATTTGTCTTTTATTTAAGGTATGCTTCTTGTAGACAGTTCATAGTTATTCCTTTTTTTCTCTACCAAATTCCTAGAATGTTTAGATTAGCATATTTATGTTATGTTTATTTAATGTAAAGATTAATAACTTTTTAAAGATCTGGCAATATTTTTTATTGGCTACCTGTCTCATTGTTTTTTGTTTGTTTGTTGTTCTTTTCTTTCAGCTGTGTGTATCATTTTGTGCTAATTAAATATATTTTATTTATGTCCTGGTGACTCATATATTGCCTCTCAGCTGTACTCTTCTCACAATATTTTTTTTGGTGGTTTCCTTAGAGACAAAATATGCACCTCTAATTTATCATAATCTACTTAGAGTTAATATGATAGTACTTCATTTAAAATATAAGAATCTTCCAATAGTATAATTTTATTTGTTTATTATATGCTATTTTTATATATTAGATTTACTATGAAGCTAATGAGGCTTAAGTTTCAAGCCTACTTTTTTGTATGGCCCCCTTCCAAGATGATGGAATATACCTTAGAAGTTGTCCATATGGTTATATATTTTTGTGTATTTTAAAATGTACTTTTTCTTAAATTGTAAAAGCTTCAGGTCTTATAAATCCTGTATTCGATTCTGCTATTCTTCCAACATTTTTTCAAAGGACATTATTCCAAGATTCCCTCACCATCCTGATCAATGTTCTCTGAAGCCATTTCAGTTTGTCAGTATCTCAGAACTAATTACAGTTATGGTAGTTTACACTATGTCTACCTAGATTAGATGGAGCTATGTTTCCTAGAATCTCCTTTCCTGTATCTCACCAGATTGGATTTAGCAAAAAGGGATAATTTGCTCAAGATTTGGAAAGAGAATTAAAGCAGCAATCATTGCTCTTTTCAGGTCATCATGTTAGAAACAGAATTGCCCCTGCACGTAGCAGCTAGGTTTGGCTCTCCTTCAGTTAATTTTCAGCAATTTTCTCACCTTCTGGCCTGATTAGCCAAAATTGATCCCAGGTCAACATCAAATGCAAAGTCAGCAGAGCTCAATAAACTTCTTTCACCAGCTTTCCTTCATCGTCACCCTGTGCAGCTGGTATGCCTGGCTTCAGGAAAGATGGTTAGTGATTGTTTTAACCTCCAGATCAGCAGTCTGAACCTTTATTTCCCCAGCTCATCTCCTAATTTTGTGAGTCTTATTTCTCTAATAGATTCCTATTCCGTAAGGTCCATAGTAGTTCTCGTTGTCTGGTTTTACCCTAACTGCTATAGGAAGCAATTGGTATCTGGAAGTGGGATGATGTCTTAATAAAAACATAAAATATGTGACATTAGCTATAGAGTCAGATGATAGTCACAAGCTGGAAGGACCCTGAGGAGACTGTTAGGGAAGGCTGGAAAGACAAGACGGAAATTGTTGTTGAAAACTAGACAAAAAGGTCTTCCACATTAAATAGTGGGAGAAATTTTGGTAGCAGTCACCTGTAGTGATAGGAAAAATATGAAATACATCTAAGAAACCAGTGGATTTGCTAAGGATAGTTCCAGACAGAATACTGAAAGTGGCAACTGGTTTCTTTTAGCTGTATATAATGATGTTAGAAGGTAAGAATAGGAATGAACTAATTTTTTAGGGAGTTTTTAAGCAGAACATAGAGGAAATATTACCAACCCAAGACCCAAAGAGTAGGAAAATGAAACTGTTTCTCATTTCTAGCTTCTCCAAGCAGCAATATACTCTGAAAGTCTTAGGACAAAGATAAATTCAAAATGTATCTCTGAGTCAAGATATAAATTATACAGGTGTAAGATCCTTTTAAGTCCTCAGAAATACGCAAGGATGTTCCTTTACAACTTCTAAGTGGGACAACATGGCTTATAATAATCTTAAGACTATGCATCTTAGATCATCTTTGCTAAATACAAGGACTTCTATAAATTCCACAGCATTTTGACTCTTAGATCAAGAGAGAGACAATCTTGTCTCAAGGAGATTTGAAGGTGTGGTATTTTCTCTAGTGGAGTGCATTATAATTTGAAGCAAGAAAGCCCAGAGAAATGTAAAGAAATTATACCAGTTTAAAGCAAAAGAAACAAAACCAGTTCAAAACGAAAAGGAGACTCTGGACCTTTAACCATCTACCGAGCAGAAGGTTAAAAAAGCTACTCAGTTGCAAAACCACAACATTTCTTATATAAATGATAAGCGGATTCCAAGAATAGAGCTAAGAGCTCAGATGGGGGAACCAACAGCCATAGTGAAACTGCCTACATGTAACCCTATTTTATTTCAGAACTGCTACAAACCAGTAAGTGCTCTGTGCTCCACAACTCCCACCCCAAGTTTTGTAACTGGAGACTGGAGTGTTTATTGCACTTCTGTCCTTATCTCACTATTTTAGGTTGAGAAGGTGGGATGCAGGTAACTTCAGTTCATAATGTCCAAATAGAGAGAAGTCACATGTGATGAGCTTCATATGCAACTGGACCTGATTACATTGAGGAACCCCTGAACTTTATGCCTGAAATGACGTCTAATAGATTGTGTTTGGGAGGCATTGGTAGAGGGAGGTTTGTGTATTTTGCATGTGGGAAATACTTATTAAGAGCCAGAGGAGAGAGTGTTTGTTAGTCTCCAAAGATAGCCCTTAATGAACCATGCCTGCTGGTAATCATGCCCAGATGTAGTCTCTTCCCGCAACTAATCTAGGCTGGCCCTGTAAATCTTTTTAACCAATAGAATAATAAAATATGCTATTTAAATCATAATTGAATTATCTAATTCAATTTAAATATTCTTTCCTTTTCCACATCTTATGTCTGACCAGAAATTACATAGACTTACAGGGAGAAAGGAGGCATGGTTTTTTCTTTTGCTTTTATTTTCCATCTCCTCCTTATTATCCTGCTTTTGAGATTAAAGTTTAGATAAGACCATATGTTAGCTAGTTCTAGAGGCATTAGCTAGTTAGTTTTAACTAAATAACTCTTTTTAGTTTTCTTTTAAATCTCTCTCCAGCTCTAGTTTGAGGTGATAATTGCTGTACCAAATTTGGTCAGTTCTCAACATGTTTTTAGGGATGCACCTACCACCACACTTTAAAATTTGATTTTCACTGGCTTTGGTACTTCAGCCAAAATTATAAAGTGATGGACAGTACAGCCCTTTATATTACTTTTAGGATTTTAACTCCTCATGAGTTTTGGTGAAAAATAGAGCCCACCTCTTTATAAAGGTGAATGATATGAATAGCTTTTTACTTTGCCAACATTCTTCATAGATCAGATGGTTTGCTCAATCACATATATTCATTGCATGTTTTGAATCAGAGTATGCCATAAAAGAGCAATGGAAAACTTGGTTCTGGCATTTATTTATCAGGGACAGCTATGGCAGAAGGGCCAAATGAGAAGTACACTGACTGTTGCCTGCAGGGTCAGCAGTATACAGAATCTGGAGTCTGCTACATCATGGTGGTGGCAGCAATGTCCTTACAAGTTTGGCAAGGTATTTTTGGCTGTGATTCCCTTTGTTACTCTCTTTGCTATTGATTGCTTTTGAACTTGGATCTCCTGCCTACATGGCAATTCTGTAATCTGAAATACGCCATTCGATGCATTTATTTTTGCTTAACTCAGTCAGTTTCTCTTGTATATAACTAAATCCCCTGATCAAAATAAGAATCATGTCTGTCTTGCCTGGAATTATAGAATTTCTTGTATTACATTTAATATTCACTTGTTCATACATTCTCTTAGCTGGTTAAAGGAATGTTTATTAATGCAAATATTCTCAAGTTTATCTCAAACCTGACTTTGAGAAAAACTCCTTTTCAAAGTTATGTAGTAGAAAATTATCTCCTAAAATAGATCTGTGGAATAATGTCAATGCGACTAGTCAAAAGTCAGGAACTAGAAAACAAATATTGGGATTGTCTGTCTTTAGGAACACCCGAGAACCACTGGTTTTCCATCTGTGCAAAACTGCAAGCTGCAAATCCACAAGGCAAGAAATCTTTTCTATGTACTGCTGGTACTATAGGTATTCAAATAGTATACCTGAACTGCGATGAAAGGCAAATAATGAAACAGCTACATTTACTGTGTACCTACTATAAGCCAAGTGCTGTGCTAAATTTTGATAAAAATTCTTTGTGTTTTTCAAAACGGATTGCAATTAGTTAAGTCCACTGGAGATGAAGAAACTACAATTACAAAAACTATTTTGCACCATACTTCACAGGTAGGATATGCTGAAAGTTAAAAGTATACCCTATGTTCTGATAACTAAATTTAGTACTTTTTCGTAGCATCAGTCTGTTTTCCAATTTATTTTAAAATAAAATCTTTCTGATAAAAGGAACTGTAAGAGACTAGGGTAAACGTTACTTTGGATTTGGAGTCAGACTCCTGAGTTCTACTTTCCAATTCTGTAGTCAATGACACTTTGACCTTGAGCAGGTCACAGATCAGTGACTTTCAAACTGTCTTTAATACCCAAATCCTTTCTTCACAAAGGAAGCAATCAATGAATTATATCCTGAAAGTAGAACCTAAACCATTGAACTCCTGTTAGGTCATCTCTGAATAATGAACACCAGATTTAGGAAAATTTCATATACAAAAATAGCTGGTCTACAATCCTCTACATCCTCCTCCTACTGTTCTCCCTCAGTAGATAGTCCAGATACCAGGATCTTATATTTCCTGATGATGAGTCCTGGCAGGGGTTTACACAGTCTGATACACTTATTCCTTTCTTTGGTCTTTCATGGCTAACCCATCTGTCTCCAGCAATGTTTCATGGATGGACACACATACTCTTCAATCTTTCCTTCTTTCCCCCATCCCATCCTGGCATTCTCAACTTGTTCAGTTTCTCTGTTTATTTTGTGACTCTAATTATAGCCGCTTAAAGCAGACTTAATGCAACTCCACATAGGCAAAGGAAAGCTGTGCATTTTGAAGTGACATAAGAGACAGACAATGCCTTTCACCTCCCAGAGCTTTTTAAAATTCCCACAAACTTCTTCAGAACTTGTATGAAAGTATTTTCCATCATCCTGATTAAACTTATTTCTCCGCAAACTCTGACATTCATGAAAATTAAATTTTTTAACTTTGTGGTTGTTTTTCTATTTTGTACTACACAGCAGTAATTTAATAATTTTTCATTCCTAATCTAAATGCTATTTCAACTGTACTTAATGATAAGAAGGCATTTATTAGAAGCCAAGAAACTAATCACTTTATGTAACAATGTCTATTTGAATGCATTCCAGATTCCTAACAACTGTCTGACAAAACAAAATTCAGTAATGCAGTCTATCTGTATTCAAGAAAATATTCAGTGACTTAAACATCACATAAGCAAATTCCTCAATTCTCCTGACCCTTGTGTAAACAAATCACTCAAATTCTACAAGTCTCAATTTTTTTCGCCTGTAAATCAAAGTAATTGCAATAGCCTAGAAGTTGTTTAGGTCCCTTCTGTTGGAAGAAAATACCACACGTGTGTCTTTCCCATCCACATAAAACATTTAACTGAAAAAAACCTAACATATAAATTCTATAAACAATTGATTAAATATATGAGTACTATAAATACTGCATCTTTTGTAATTGGCTCCATGAACAAAAATGCCTTTTTGCAGTTCTCTTATGTTTGAAGTTCCCAGGCCAGTAAGATCTGCTGACTGGAACTTTGTAACTTTCTGTTTCACTGATCCATCTCCTTTTGAATTTTTTTTTTTCTCCAGAAATGGTGGAACCTCCTTGCAGCCATGAAATAACTACAAGAAGTTACACCACCTGTTTGTTCAGATAAGACAACACAAGCGGCACCCTACCACAGATCTAGCCTTTGCCATGTGACAGAAAACATGCTAGGTAATTACTGTTTAGAGGCCATGTTATAGGATCCAGTGGAATTCTTCTTGGTTGTCTTCCCGTCCCTTAACTTGTCTGGCCAAGAAAACACTATGAGCATTGACTTGAATCAGGTTTCCAAGAAGCAGAGCCTGATAAGTGATTTATTGAGGGGATGTCCTTGGGGGAAACCCACAAGAGAGTAAGGGATAAAGAATAGGGCAAGGGAAGGAATATAGCAAATATGTGGTTTCAGGAGAATTTTTAACCTCAGACTGATGCCAAGCATAGCTCCGGAGCATTAGTTGCATCCTGCCTGGAGATAAGAAGGCTAGAGTGTTATATTCCAGCATCAGTCAGTCATTGTCTTTATATCATGAAGGGAGCAGGTACAAGACCTAAGCTTTTAGACAATTCCAAGAAAGATGGCTCACTCCAGCTAAAGGGCTAGTCTCCCAAAAAGGATGAAGGTGCGAAATGTTGGTAGCTAAAATACACAGCAGCTGAGACATGGGCATACCATCCCAATGCAGAGAATCTAGATGTGGGACCAACACCATCTATAAGTTATAATAGACAGAGCCACTGATGGAACCCCAAGAGAAGAACCGTAAGATATTATATGAAACAATCATATTCATGGAAGTTTTCTCCTATAATTTATTGAATTTAGGGGGTAAGATTTGGCCAATTGACCCAGAAAAATGAGGACTAATGGCAAAAATGTCAAAGACAACAAAAAACCAAAATGACTGAATAATTATGTAGCTAATAATGTGCTAAATATTTTACATATATTAACTAACTTAATATTTCAATTTTCCTGTAAGGTCTTCTTACTTTCACAGATGAGGAAATTGGAAGTTATCAGGGTTAAATAGCTCAACCATGATCACATAACTCATAACTCAGATCTACCTCTATTGTACTCTTAAGATCTTGATTTCTATGCTTTGCTACTTGTTTGTGCTTTAGTTTCTCCATTTACAACAGGAGTCACACAATAATTACATTACATCTTCGGGATAATCTGTCTAGACGAAAGGTATTGGTATTATGGGAATATCTTAAGTAACTTCATTAAAAGACAGTTTCTGGTATCTTGCCTAAAATATTAAAATTATCAAGGACTAGGATCCCAGGAAAATGATCTAAGTATCATAGAGAATTCTAATACTCAATGATGTTTGCAAATTGACTAACTAGATTAAAGAATTCATTTTAGTACACCAACAGCATTGGCTTTGGAATAAACAGAGCTTACCTACCACAGTCAGTGAACCATTTATGAACAGGACTTAACTTCTTTGTATTCAGGTGATGTGTTTCGTATTGCAGCCTAGCAATTGTCCCAGCGTCGGGGATTTTCAAGCCAAAGAAGTGGAGTGTTTTTGAGGTCATGCTCACAAGATGAAAACTGCTTTCTTACACTTAAAAAAAAAAAAGCCAACAAATATAGAGGAGACACAGTAAGAGAAGTCTAGGTAATCAAGAGAAATACAAGAAAAGCAAATTAAGTACAGAGAAGGCAACACTGAGCATTTCTCAGGGTATATTGGACAAAATAAAATGTTAAGCTCTTTTCCATGAGCAGAGATATGCAAGTCATGCAAAGGATGTTGTTTAAGGCTTCATAGTTAATTCTGATTCAGATGAAGGAATATTTAGAATTAATACCGAAAGCCTTAAGATAATGTAAGCAACTCAACATGTAAAGAAGCAGCTATGCGTAAAGGAAGCAATATTCTGAATATAACATAGAATGAAGAGATCAAAAGCCATCCATCAGCCATTCCTCACTGGTTTTCACTAAGATTTGAAATTGAACCAGGAATAAACTGTTCATTAATTTTAGCTTGATGCGTATATCAATTAGAATTAACTAGTTCAGTAAACTGTTTAAGGTTCTCTTTATAGATTCTTTGTTCAACAATTAATAATTAGTATTTTTATCATTAAAATATTAGATTAAAGGATCCTTTTAAGCACTTTAAAAATAGATGTCAAAACTATAATATCTCAAAGGGTAATTATAATCAAGGTTTTTGTGCCTAAAATGGATATTCCTATGGCCAAAGAAATGTGAGCAGAAAGTGTAACATACTACTTCTAGATGGGAGAATTAAGAACCAGAACACAAATCAATGATCTTTCTTTTCTCTATCTTGGTGACTTGCAACATTTCAGATGCTGATTGTTTCATCAATCTTCTTCCCAGAATAAGGAAAACAGAGATGAGGGCCTCCATTCTGCCAATGCCAGTGATGGGCGTGTAGTGTGAGCAAGAAATTAGTATTTGTTTTTATTTAGTCCCCAAGATTTAGAGGTTACTTGTAACTGCAGAATAGTTTAGCCATTCTGACTCATACAATTGCAGACTGGCATCTCTCATATCTTTGCTTAAAATATGTGGTACTACTACAAATGGCCTGTTTTATATCTCAGGTTTAATTTAACAGTAATTGCAATAAATTCAATACACCTATTGAAATAAAAATATTCAAAAAGAACCAAACTTTCTCTGCATTTTATAATTCCCTAGTGATTAGATAGTTCCTCAGGAAACCCAAGGAGCAGCATCATGAAGAAAGCAGCTGTCGGTCTTCTATCTCAGTAGGAGTTGTGCATGAGTCACACCGTGGAACTTAGCCTCATTAATGGCAAAAACCACTAGTTGCAACACCTTAGAAAAGAAAGGGTGAGCCCTTCAGGCTGTAATCAACAGGTAGTGGCAGAAGAAGTTCTTATGTGATCTTATAAAATACAAATTACTCTTTTTTTGGCAGCAGTCCTTTGCTGTGATCTGTTCAAAACAGTGTACATTGGGAGAGGAACAAAAATATCAGGAAAAACATTTTACCTCAGAGAATAGCACATTGAAAAATGTTTATTTAAATAAATTATATATACACTAACATATATAATTAAATATATCAAATATGACTATTTAAATAAATGGTTATAAGAACACTTGAAAATCACAGACTCCATTCTTAAGCATTGATTTAATTCCAAAATTATATATAATAATGCTGGTATGGTAGGGTAATGACAGCAGCAATTTCCCACTTTTTTTCCTTCCCAAAATTTTTTAGGTAACAGATTAAAATCCATAGAAGCTACCTTCAACATTTTTTTAAAGTTCTTATATTAGTCACAGTCTCCAGAGAAACAGAACAAATAAGAACCAATAGGAAGTATGTGTATTATTATAAGAAATTGGCTTACACAATTGTTGCGGTCTGAATGTATTCCCCAACATTCATACATTGAAACTCAATCACCAATGTATTAAGAGGTGGGCCTTTAGGAGGTGATTAGGTCATGAGGGCAGTGCTTACTTGGATGGGATTAAGGCCTTTATAAAAGTGCTTGAGGGAGTAGGTTCTCTCTCTTCTGCTCTTTCCCTATGCAAGGACATCGTATTTATTCCCTTTTGTCCCTTTCACCCCTTCTTTCATATAAGGATGCAGCAAAATGGCCCTCACCAGACACTGAATGTTGGCACCTTGATCTTGGACTTCCCAGCCTCCAGAACAGTGACAAATAAATTTCTTTTGTTTATAAATTACCCAGTCTCAGTTATGTTGTTGTAGCCACACAGACTAAGACTGGAATTATGGAGGCTGACACATCCCAAGATCTTGAGTTGGCAAGCTAGAGACCCAGGAGGGTCTGTGGTGTAGTTTTAGTCCAAATGACAACAAACTCAAGACCCAAGATGATCTGAAGACAGGGGGGTGGAAAAGATCCCCCGGCTCAAAGGCAGTCAGGCAAAGGCGGTTTCCTCTTATTTGAGGGATGGTCAACATTTTGTTTTCTCCTGACCTTCAAATGATTGAATGAGGCCCACTCATATTATGGAGAAAATCTGCTTGACTCAGCCTAATGATCCAACTGGTAATCTCATCCAGACATACTGTCAAGAACATACCCAGAATAGTGTTTGACCAAATTTGTGGGTACCCCATGGCCCAATTAAGTGGAAACATAAAATTAACCATCCTAGTTCCTATCCTTTATTTGACTCTTTCAGTTTATTTTAGAACCCTAGGATGTGTTTACAGTGAGTTTTATCATAATAGGATCAATAAGTAATGTACTCATTTTATAATTCTTACCTCAATCAAGTTATGTAGGCCTTAGAATTCCCATAAAATAGTCATGAATTACAGCATATAACGTATTTAACATAGCATCTGGCACACAATAGACGTTCTCTCCTCCATTCCAACACAGAGCGTATTACATATTAATAATAATGTCACATCTCAGATTTTTTGTTAATGAAATAGCACACTATTGTAACTTTGGACATAAGTTATAAATGTTTATGATGTGACAGAACTGTTAAGTTCATCTGTGTGGATGTTCCCTGGTCCCCTGGTTCTCAGTGTCAAGAATGAGGACTGTTACTGAGTGGTGCCAATGGCGGAGTGATCACAATCAGAGCAATTTTATACAAACAGTTTATCACATAGAAGAAAGAATCAAAGTAAAGAAGGAAGCTACATAGAGTGAAAATACTTTGCATAGAGAGTGGAATGGGTCAGTCTCCACAAGTGGAGAAAAACACTGATGTCTGAGCACATGCCGCCCTTTATAAGCTCACTAGTTTGTTCCGCCTTTCTCCTGGCAGGATTGGTTGTCGTTTCCAATTGTATATTAAATTTAATTAATCTATTCAAATCAATCATTTCCATTGTGCAAAAGAGGAAACTGAAGCCCAGAGAAATTAAGTAGCTTGATCAAAACCACACAGCTAGTAAGTGACACAATCTAAGATGAATCTAAATTTCATGCACTAAATCATATAGCTTCAGGAACAGAAGAGAAGGCTCAGGCATAATGGAAAGAGAATAGTCCATGAGATGATAAACCAATGTCAAATAAATTGCCTGGCTGGGGAACATACATCAGAATAATCTTATCTAAAAACCAGATCATCTAAACTAGGACTAACTCAACTGTATACTTCTTTTAAGTTTAGATATATTTTTATTAAGTCTGAAAACCTCAAAACTTAGGTGTGGGAATTCACTTTTTCCTTGGTCCTTCTATTTTCATATCTGAAAATGAGTTAGTCTGATATGCTGATTATTGAATGTCTTCCTAAGTTTTGGAATTTAGAATAAGAATCTTGCAAAAAAAGTCATTACCCTAAATTAATATTTTTGAGTTAATGGATAATCTTGCTGGGAAATGTGGAATTATAATGACTTAGTATGCAAAAGATTCATTGCCCTAAATTCAGAAATCGGTTTTTTAAGGAAGCATGAAACAAATATGTTCTTCTTTCTTAATATAACTATGTATCAGATAATAAATGATTACAAGGTTGCAATAAAAAGCTAATATTTTCCACATGCACCTGTATTGTGACAGTGTTTATCATAATTACCCTTAATGATTTCAGAGCCAATAAATATGAGTTGAAATTTAGTTAGCAATTATGCTATTCCATTTCACTTAATTTGGCTATTTCAAGCCAAATTTAAAATAATCACTGTTAGACACAGTAGCATTTTATTTGAATCTTCTAGAGCTGTGATCCCCAATCCCCTATCCATGGACCGAGACCAGGCCACAGAGCTTCGCCCTCCTCTCCCCTCTGCCCCTGAAACTTAGGAATTGGGGGGGAGTGGCGCACAGTAGGATGTGAGAGCCAGACTAGTGAGGGAAGCCTGAAGCTTTATCTGCACAGCTGCTCCCCATCGCTCACATCACCGCCTGAGCTCCGCCCAGCAGAGGCCCCTGTCCGTAAAAAATTCTTTTCCATGAAATTGGTCCCTGGTGCCAAAAAGGTTGGGACTGATGTTCCAGAGAATTGCAATGAGTTGGTTACTTCAGGAAATCAGAAATAAACTGTTCTTTGTCATCTAGGTGAGGTACTTATTTTGCCAGAGCAGGAGCAATTGGACCAGTGATGTAGAATTACATAACTGAAAATGATTAGGTTTATGTCAGTCAACTCCTAAGGACATCTGGGTGTTAGAAAAACTCAGTGTTACAGATATTAATTCCAAGATGATAATTAAAAATTCTAAAAGATTTGTTTGAAAGAATCATTTTTAAAAGACACTTATTCCATATCAAATTGAAGGGAAGTTTTAATAAACAGAAGTCTATTTATAGTTAATAAAGTTAAAGAATGCTTCTCTCCTCCCATTGTTTATTTCATGTTCTTTCATGATTCCTCCATGGCAATGCAAAGTTGTTAACTTAAGAAAATGCTTATGAAAAAAATTGATTTGAATTTCAGCTTTGTATCTGATTTGAAAAAGTCACTTTTTAATATGTTATGAAATTCATGTTGCTTGTATCACTGAATTAAATTATATTGCACTAATTTTCAATGTCCTTCAACATATACCATATGATTTCAAAAGTTAAACTTTTCCGGGCAAAACCCACTATGTTTTATGTTGATCAGGTACATTAATGGTTATTAAAAAGCAAAGAATTTTTTCATTCTACTTTAACTGACTGATCTAAGTATAATTTTCAGTAGAATGGCTCAGCATATGAAATAAAAGTTTTCACAGAATGTGAGGAATATATAATACTTCAACTATCCACTTATACCAAACTTCCATTTCTTGGTGACTAGGAACTTAGACCAGGAGAATAGAAATAAGGAGCCCACAGTGTCACAGAGAGGTAATGGCAGAGCTGGGACTCAAAATTAAGTTTCTGCACTCCAAACCCCACTTTCATTTCCACTGTACTGTACTTCTCCAAAATATATGGCTGTTAGCAAAATTTGGATAAGAATAACATAGCAAAATTTCTAATTCCAATATTACTGGGTCAGTATAGTTGTGAAAACAGAATATGTTTATTGATATTGACTACTTGGCCTATCAAACTATGTATTATGCCAGTAGAGTAGACCCCTTAGTCTACTTCACACCTTAATTTTTACCATTATTTCAATACAGCTAGAATTGACCTCACACAAACAGGGAGGAAAATAAATGGAAGACATTGCTGGTAGCCATGGCAACTATACTATAGAATCTCTCCTGAATTTCAATAGTGGACTCACAAGCAAATATTTGAACACTGGACATCCACCTTAAGCTTATCTTTCATTCACTGGGGTCAGACATTTCTAGAGCATTTGTTAAACTGCTTTGAAGATGGAGTCTTCTGAGAAATCACTAAGGCTCAGGAAAGAACACACCTTGTTTGACTAAATAAGCAAGTTTTTGTCATCAGAGAAGAGAGTCAATTCTGAGTACAGCTTTGTTTTGGGCACTATTATTTTTCTTTCAAAATAGAATAGCTCCTACTAGATTCAGGCCTATAAAGCATAGGGAATCTCTAAATAAAAATTGAAAGAGCCGATTCACTAAATATTCTGTAAAACGTTAAAGAAGCCATAAGATAGTGTTCATGGTTTTTGACTAATTACTAGGTAAAGTGACAGGAGGCTAGAATTCACTTTGCAATAGAACACTATAGAGTTTATAATCCTAAGGAACATACTGCCTCAGATTGTGATACGACATTGCCATCCAGTGAGTAAAGCAGCAGTGAGTGACTGTTAGGCAGGAGATAATGGAAAGTTGCTATTTCTCAGCAGAAATGTTTGTGAAGATGTGAGAATGCTTGGAAAATACTACAGAATATTTCCCAGAAATACAAAAGATATGGAGACAATCCTATGGTGGACAGAAGTCTTGCATGAAGACATATGAGTGTCAGATGAATTAAATTATTACTAATACTATGATGCCTTAATATTCATATGCTGGAGAGGTCAGAGGAAACTCAAGTTGCATACATAAGCATCACATATACAAAATTTTTTATGTCTTGTAATAGCTACTGAAGAGACTCTTGATGAATCTGACATTGGGTATCTCCATCCAAATCGTGGTACCTTATTCAAGCAAGTGCATATACAAATGAAACAGCAGAAAGGAAGAGAGGTAAATGAGGAAACTTCTTTGGAATCTAAAAAAATTTTAACCCTCGTCCTGGAACTGAAAGCCCATTACGTTGCCATATGGGAGACAAGCTAACCCCACTGTATTCATGAATATGAATTCTGCCATCACGTTAAACTTCACAGTGGCAATAACAACAGTTTATAAAAATGAGATATGTGTAATGCAGAGATCTTTTACCCTCCAAAAAAATTCTTTTCATAAATTGATGCCTTAGGTGATACTTTGGCTTTTCAACCAGACACTTTGGTTTGAAGTCCCAGTAATGAAACCTGGTGAATAATAAACATAATGCTATGTCTTTCTCAAATCTTACAAGCAATATTGCATGAAAGAAGCAATGTATAACAGAAGATAACTGATTTAAATATGTTTTGCTTTTATATAGTTTTTAAAAAGCAAAACCAAGCTATGTTTTTTTAGATTGCATATCTATCAAAACTACAAAGCAAAGCAAATTCAATATAGTGATTAGCTCTATAGTAGAGGAGAGGGTACTTACTGTGAGTAGAGGGCTTATGGGATGTCAGAAAGGTTATTTTTCTTGACCACTATAATTATTTGTTAAAATGTAAATTCATTTTATGTCCTATTCTGTATATGAGCTTTATTTCATAGTTTTAAAAAGTTTAACAATAGTCTTTTTTCATTTTCTCTAGCATAATAAAATATTTTTGGTTCTGACAGAGACAGCACCCTACAAATCTGAGACAATAGATCTCACAAGATGCCCAAACCGAGTAGCATCCTCAGCAAAGTTTGTCCATTTTCCTGTTCATTGCTTTTGTGTTAGTACAATAATATGGGGAATTAGTATTTTATAAAATTACCTCTTCACTGTACCCAGATGGACCTGGGTGCTTTTCTTCTCCCTTTTTATCATTGCTCTCTTAGACTCCCTGACTACAACAAATGCAAGCTCTATGAAATTTCTTACTCCCATAATTGCACTCTAACAGGAGAGAATTCTCTTTGTACCTTGTTCAAAGCCTAAATCCAAACTCCCCAACCCTGTGTCTAATTCCTTCAGATCATGTTCTCAGCTAGGTTTTATTTAGTTCCTTTAACTAACCAATCTGCATACAGGGGTCCTGTGTGCCAATATATTCTTTCAGTAACTTTCCTAAGTAGCCTGAATTTTAACAGCAATGAATAAACAGTATTACTACATATGGCAAAAACAGAACGAAACAAAAACTCTCATGTAAATCAAACTATTAACTTACATTTAAATATTAGAGCTTCAGTGAACAAAAGAGTGAAAAAAGAAAGTCTTCCACAAAAGAAAAATAAATAAACAGAAACAAATCACTATTCTTGACACACTAACTTGTAGAGTCTGTCCAGGAAAGAAAATAAAAGATAATTGCTCAGAATAATTGGCCATTAAATTTTCACTGCTAGCAAATTTCAGTCCAATCATTCTGGGAGAAAAATAAATGTATAAAATGATAAGTCTTTGACATGCAAAATATTTTTATTACCCTTTTCAAAAGACTTTAAGCAATTGAAGAAATTTCAGTAAAAATAACAGGAGAGGTAATAGCCTGGTCTCTTTGGAAATGCTTGTCAAAGGACTCCTGATATTTTCTGAGAGGCCAGAATTACAGAATCAACAAATCCTTTCTGCTTACCAAAACCAAGAAGAACATGTTAGCCTTAAAAGCTAGTTTTAGGGCCACAGAGTAAATCTTTGGTATTTACTAAATAATGTTTACAAACTTAGGAACTAAGAAAGTATCCAAGATCCAAAGAGAAAAGTTAAACTCTCAAGGATAACTACTATAGCTAGTTATTATTATGTCAGCATAACTAGTAATTATTATGAATTAATATAACATGAAAAAGGCAAAATTGGGTCCAAATAAAGAGAGGAATTGAACAGATGTAAAAGAGACAAGAATCAGTTAAAGCTAAAGCCATTGAGCTGATGGCCTGACTGTCTGAAGCCAGTCCATGGCAGCTGGAAATCTGGCTTGTACTTGTCCATAAGGGCTAAAGGTGCTCCCTAGGGCACACTTGCTCACTAGTTAAATCCAGGAAGCAAGAAGTATTCCTTTTCCTGGAAGGATACTAAAACCAATTCTCTGCTTTGAACTATAACCAGGGGCCCATGGAAGATAAGGACTCAGCTTTATGAACAGAACTAAGTCAAGCTACCAACTTGATTTGTGACTGGATCTGCAATATCTGCAATATCATCTAAAACTACCATTTAAAAAAAAATGCCTTTGAAAGATTTGATTCTGAACTGGGACTTGGAGAGAACATCAAAAGCCTTATAGGAAAAGGAGGGAGGAAGAGAGGGAGATTTAGAGAAAGAAGGAAATGATAGAACAAGAGAAAATATCCTCATGTATAATGAGGCTTCAAAAATAAAATTCCAAAAACCACGAAGGTATCTAGTATTAAGAAACTTTTTTAAATATTAAAGCTAAAGCTGTAGTCAAAAATGGCAAGATGGGCACAGTTATATTTTTAATTTAAAGATTATATTATTAAAATTTTTAATTATTAAAAATAAATTTAAGTTATTTTTTAAAGTGACAAGATGGAGGTGGACATGAAACAGATTTTTCCCTGAAAGTTAAAGCTTGATATCTAAATTGTGTGTGTGGTGATTTAAAAAGTAGTAAATTACTTTTCATAACATAACAAAAATTTACAGTTATGTATGTAGGATTTTAAAGCATAAATACTGAGTATCATATTCTATAGTTTATAATGAGGAATGTAGAAAGCAGAAGGAAATATATAGAAAAAAATCCAAGAAAATTCAGAAAATAAGAAAAAGGTCAAAAAAAAAAAAAAAGGAGGGAGTGGTAAATAGAAAGCATAAATCAGAATATGACAAGAACTCTGAAAATAAAAGAAATAATGACAAATGTAACAATTCAGTCACTTACTGAAGAAAACATTCTCAGATTGGACAAACATAAAATTTGCCTAAAGATTGCTTACAACAGAGAGTAGTAAACAAAAACAAAGAAAATTTCCAAAATAAATAAAATACATCAGTGGAAATACCAACAAATCAATATCTATCCATCCATCAAACAGTAATAAATTAATGAAATCTGATGAAGCAAAAAATTTTTTGGATAAAATGGAGCTTAAGGCAAAATATTAGAATTTCTGAGGAATAATATTAATCTCTGTTCTTTATCTTTGACTGACTTGTTTAACTTTAAGGTGTTGTCTTCAAGCTCTGAGATTCTTTCTTCTGCCTGGTCTAGTCTGTTCTTTAAACTGTCCACTGTGTTTTGCATTTCTTTGAATGAATTTTTCATTTCCCAAAGTTCTATTTGATTGTTTTAATAAATTGATTTCTTTAGTGAATTTTTCATTCATATCCTGTATTGTTTTTGTAGTTTCTTTATGATGGTTTTCCATTTCTCTTGTATTTCACTGAGCTTCCTTATAATGCATTTTTGGAATTCTTTATCTATTATTTCAATATTTTCATTTTGGTTGGTATCCATGGGTAAAGAGTCATTGTTTCCTTTTGAGGATGTTCTTTCACAGTGATTCTTCACACTTCCAGAGTTCTTTCATTGATGTCTTCTCATCTGGCCTCTCAATTGAGTTCTGGGGGTAGTAGGGCTGGTTTATGGACCTCTCCCTGGGTCCCCAAAGATAGATCTCTGACCATATTAGGGAAAAGAGTACTGGTGCCAAGTTGCTTATGGAGTGTTTAAGCAGGTTTGATGATCCTCTCAGGTTGCCTCTGTCCTGCTGTTTTCACCTCTTTCCAGCAGTGTAAATTATATTGGGTCCTACAGGTTAATTTCTGAGATGGTGCATGGTACTTTTGAGTATGAATCAGCCACATGCACCCTGTTTGCCTGAGTTGGAAGACTCTATGATGAGCTATAGAGTTGTTCCCCCTATCATTGGTTGATGTTTGTGTTATAAAGTCAGTTCCCAAGAATCTTTTTGTACCTATAGTAGGAGTACAGACTTAAACCTAAGACATGCAACAACAAGAATTCTAGAAAAAAAATGTTAGAAAAACTCTTCTAGATATTAGCCAGGGTAAAGAATTTATGAAGAAGACCCCAAAGCAATCACAGCAACAACAAAAATTAATAAATGGGACTGATTAAATTAAAAAGCTTCTGCACAGCCAAAGAAACTATCATTAGAATGAATAGACAACCTACAGAATGGTAGAAAATATGTGCATGCTATATATCTGATAAAGGACTAATAACCAGATTCTACAAAGAACTCAAGCAAATCAGCAAGAAAAAAATCGAACAACCACATTAAAAGATGAGCAAAGGACATGAACAGAAAGAAGGTAGACCTAACAGCCAATAAACACATGAAAAAATGCTCAACAGCACTAATCATCAGGGAAATGTAAATGAAAACCCCAGTGAGATACCACCTTACCCCTGTCAAAATGGCTTTTATTAAAAAGTCCAAAAACAGTGGATGCTGGTATGGATGCGGAGAGAAGGAACACTTATATACTGCTTGTGGGACTGCCAACTAGTAAACATCTATAGAAAATAATGTGGAGATTCCTCCAAGAACTGAAAATAGACTTGCCATTTGATCCAACAATCCCACTGGGTATTCACCCATACCAAAAAATGTCATGTTATCAAAAAGACACTTGAGCTCAAATGTTTATTGCAGCACAATTCACAATCACAAAGATGTGAAATCAATCCAAGTGCCCATCAGTTCATGAGTGGATTAATAAAATGTGGTATATGTATACCATGGAGTACTGTTCAGACATTGAAAGGAATGAATTAATACCTTTTGCAACAATTTGGATGGAACTGGAGACCATCATCCTTAGCAAACTATTGCAAGAATGGGAAAACAAACACCACATATACTCACTATTAAATTGAAACTAACTGATCAGCACTCATATGCACAGATAGAAGTAAAATACAGTGGAAGTCAAGCTGGTGGGGGGCAGAGGGGATGGGTGAAATCATACCTAACTGGTATAATGTACACTATCTGAGTGATAGGCACACTTATAACTTTGACTCAAGCAGTGCAAAAGCAATCCATTTAACCAAAACATTTGTACCCCTGTAATATTCTGAAATAAAAATAATAAGTAAGTAAATGAGTAAATAAATAATACAATGAACCCCCATATAGTCATTACCCAGCTATCAGAAAGTAAAAAAAAGGATCCAATGAATTTGTATTTATTCTATCCCAAGCTAGATTGTTCTGAAATAAATTGTAGAAATCATAACATTTTGTGTCTGAGTATTTATGTGCTTACTTTTATACAAAAGGCTTCTTTTAAAAATCATAACTGCAGTAATATTTTAAAACTAAAAACATAATGCAGTTATTAATAAAATCAGATATTGTGTTAGAATTTAAATTTCCCCAATTGTGCTCCAAGAAGATTTACTCATCAGTATTTGGCTGATAAATCTTATAAAGCTTTAGCATATATGTTTCTATCCCTCTTTTTCTTTTTGTCTAATTTATTTTTTTAAAGTTACTGCATAATTTTCTCTGCAGTGTTTCTACATTCTGGACTTTGCTAATTATATCCCTGTGGGACATCACTTTATATATTCTTCCATCATTGCATTTTCTCTAATCTGGTAGGTAGATTTACAGACTTGTTCTGTTTGTTTCAGGCCTACTTTTTGTTATGATTTGCATCATTCACATGTGTATAAATCAGGACGTACATATTATCTGATTGTTTCACTTTTGTGTGATATCAGTGACTATTAATGATCATTGTCTAGTTTCATTATTTGATTATATCTTTCAAAAATGTTTCTATTCTAATTCTATTTGTGCTAGTTTTATTCCAGTTGCAGACAAAAGCAATGAATAATTGCATGTACATCTTCTGTAGGGCACTGCTCAGACTATTCCAGCGTGGTTCATCAGGAAGGCAAGAGCCTATTGCAGTCCCTGCTCACCTACCCCTGTCAGCACAAAATTCCTCACCACCTCCTCAAGACCTTATTTTAGTCTATCCAGCATAGCTTCAGCCAGTCTGTCAATCAATCATTGGTATGTATTAACCACTTAATATAATTCAAGCTTTCTTCTAGGTTCTGAGGATACAGTAAGGAAGGGCAGAAACAAAGTGCCTGACCTTATGTACCTCATATCCTATTAGGGAATAACTGAAAAATATGAAAGTAAACCATTTTTGATTTTGTTAAAGCATGATAAAAGATGTTGAATTATTCATCAGCAGGAGAATGTGTTTTATAATAAGTGGTCCTGTCCTCACAATTATGTTCTTGGACCTTGACCCAATCTCCAGAAGTCCATCTGAAATATCATAGACTCAAAATGGAAAATCTGATCTTTGGATAGCATGAAACTAAATTTTAAAAAAGAAATGAGTTTGGGTATAGAATTCAAAGAGGAAAGGTAGGTAAATGTGTTTTCCATACCTAATTCTACAATATCTTATATTCATCCATCATGCTTATGATTTTAAAAGTAGCAGTGTTCAACACCTTTTAAAAGTTATGGAGTCCTAACAAACATAATTGGATGGTAGATAAATCATGATTTAATTCATTCAACTCTACTAGAACTAGTTTTACCAGCAAATTATGCAAAATACTTGAGTATGCTCTTTACAAATATAGTATATATTTGTCCTTGATTGTCACTCAGAACCACCCAGCAATCCATAGAAATTCATACTCTGAAAGATAGAAGAAAGGCAAAATGGGAAAATAAGCAGGAGTTGAGGTGGAGATTTTGGAGTCTATCTGTTCAGAAACAAAATGTGATAAGAATTGTCTGAAAAATAATTGGGAAAATTTCTCCTCTAACTCAATTGCTTTTAAGCTCCGTAAGTATCCCATCAAAAAATATTGGTCTTTTTCCCTGCTTGGAAGACAAAATTGTTCAGTTAAATGTGTTATGACTTACCATGTCAAAAATATCTTCTCTTTTATTAATTAGTCTATGCAGTGTCAGGAGTAAGAGCATAAAAGTCCTGAATTCAAATTCTTTATGAACCACTTAACTGTTCTGTAACTTTAGACCAATTATTTTGTCATTCTAAGAATGTTTCATCCTGTATAAAATAGGCATGACACTTAAACCTAACTCCTCAGTTCTTTGTGAACATTAGCTGTCAAGTAGCCACTATAATAGCCAGCTCATGGCTATTATAAACATGCAATAAATGATAGTTATTGGTTTAGCATCCCAGAATTAGCTTTTCTTCCCCTATTTAAAAGACCAGATCAGCGGCCCACAAAAAGAGTATCTAGACATATTTAATCTAGTTATATTTCTTTAAGTGAAATGTTATGTCACATAACATACCCATTTAAGGAAAATATTATCATAAAAAGTCAAGGTAACTTTATTGGAAGTACCTAAGGTTTACACACAAATTGGGATTTAGAGTGGCTAAGAATTGATAAGGACTGGGGACTCTATATATTTTATTGTTTTATTAGAGGAAGTGATGCTATTTAGTTCCCATTTAATTAATAATATATATTTTATTGCAATATGTTGTATTGACAAAAGTATGTAAGCTTGTTTTCTACCTTTTGCCTTGACACATTATAATAGAATATGCTCAAGTCTCATGAAAAATTTGAACTCCAAATTAACACTTCTCTTTTACCTCATCAGAAGGAGCTGCAAGTTCTTTAGTATGGTCAAGAATCTACTGAAGAGGAAACAGATCTCTAAGATGGAGAGAAAACATTCAAGAGTTTCAGCAAAGGTCATGCCTGCTTGAGAGGTGAGAAGTATTTGCTGCTTCAATAAGTCAGATTAAATTCACCCGACTAAAAGAAGAGAATGAGCTTTGAAAAATGTTACATGCTTCCTTGCTGCTTTCTTTTTGACCATATCATTCCAAGTGTGAAGTTTAACAACTGGAGCTCCAGACACTTCATAAGCATTCAGCACAATTGTCAGAACTCGGAAAGATGTTATAAGACTTCCTTGGGTGAGTGAGAAATTCTTGTTTGCACCACACCAATACTGATCCTGCAATGAATAAACTAATCTAGAGAATAGAGGCTGTGACTCTGAAAAAAGTGACATATTGGGAAAATCGATTTGGTTCTTTTGGAGGTATACAGAACCTTTGCATAGCATACTTGTTTTGCCTAAGATACATGCAGGAAAGTGGGCATTACTACCTCTAATCGCAAATGATACCTTTGAGATGCAGAAGTATAACATGCTTTGCACAACTTTGTGCAAAGTAAGGGAGTTCCTGGAATATAATTTTCAATCTTTATTCCCCTAGTATTTACTACTTTAATACCTATTATCTGTGGTAAAATGCTCTTATATTCAGGGACTTATTATTTTCTTTTTCTTTTTTTTTGAGACAGAGTCTCACTCTGTTGCCCTGGCTAGACTGCCGTGGCGTCAGCCCAGCTCACAGCAACCTCAAACTCCTGGGCTTAAGCAATCCTTCTGCCTCAGCCTCCCAAGTAGCTGGGACTACAGGCATGCACCACCATGCCTGGCTAATTTTTCTATATATACTTTTAGTTGTCCAGATAATTTCTTTCTATTTTTAGTGGAGACGGGGTCTCACTCTTACTCAGGCTGGTCTCGAACTCCTGACCTTGAGCGATCCTCCTGCCTTGGCCTCCCAGAGTGCTAGGATTACAGGTGTGAGCCACCGTGCCCAACTTATTATTTTCTTATAAAAGGAAATAAAAAGTCAATTAACCAGCTAACCATTAGTCAGTGGATTGTTTTTCTTTTTTTCCCTAAGATTTAGGAACAGCATTGATCCCTGATGTAATGACTAAGCCATGATTAGGAACATTTTCTACAGTAAGTAATTTGGGTATATGCATTTGGACTTTTTTCCTTGAAGGCCCCCAAACATTCCTGAATGTTTTCTAAGGAGAAGGATAAAGAATAAATCTCTCTTCTGCATCCAAAAAAGTTAACAAGAGAAATATAGTACTTGGTCTGTATCTATTTCACGTAATATACACTCCAATAGCTAATTGGCTGATTTCAATCCAGGAACCCAGCCATAATCCCCATTAAATTGCATGTGAGCACAGTTATATATTCTATAACATACACATACACTTTGGTTGCCATACACATCCAGTCGTGGACCCTGTCTTGTGGTTAGAGCCTTGTGTTTTTTATATAGAACCACATCATTTCAGAAAATGTGAAAAACAGGAAAGTGACAAACTCAAGGCTTAATTTTAGAGTACATTTTGCCTGCATTGCATCATTATTATTACATACATGTCTTCTTCCACCCACTTTGGGACCTCCTGAGAATTTAATACCTTTATATTACCCTTTGCTTATCAGTAGATTTCTCTGTGTGGACCTCCTTAGGCTTGCCTGACTCTGCAGCATCCCATGCTCCAAAATTACGTCTCCTTTTTCCCTTTTCACAAACTCCCATTCCTCACTTGGATTTCAGTTGAGTTGTTTGGAAAGCAAAGAATTCATGATTTGATCCCTTCCCTCTTGCCCAATTTCTTTTAACCCTCTCAAAGACATTTTAATCCTAATTATAAGAATTTATAATTCAATTATATAACATACTTTTAAAAAATAGTGGTTTTTGAACTATATTTTAAGTCTCAGCAATTTTTATTCAAAAAAATCTTATACAGAAATCCAATATGCAAAATAGATAAAAGCAAAGCTGATTGCTGATATGAGGGTGACGATATTTTAAAAAACTTCTCAGAAGTCTTAGGGATTGTTCCCCAGAGCACAACCTCTTCTGCCAAAACAATGACTAACATTAGCCATATCATAGGGAGAAGAAAAAAGTAGGTAAGTATGTTATTTACTTTCTTCCATCCGGAAAATGAGCTAAGATCTGCATAGTTACCTATTCTTACCCACCATAAATGACCTTAATATTCACAAATCTTCCTCAGAAGAAGGAATTAGGAAGAGACAACTACTAATTCTCTTTGCATCTAGTAACAACTTTTTTTAAAGCTTTAATGCCTGGAGTATCTCTATATAATTTTTGACCTATCACATAGAGAAGTAAAGTGCTGGAGTGTACAAGGGCACTCTCCTATATGAAATCTGTTCAGAATCCAGCTATATTTAGAATTATTACAAAGGTGATGGGTAAAGTAAATCAATTAGATTACAAATAAATATGAGGAACGTATTTGAAAGTCTTCTTTTAAAATCACCTTCCAAGAGACATTTGTTTTGGGAAATGATGGCTTCAGTCATGTCAAATAGCTTTCTTTTCTTTTTTTTTTTTAAGTTGTGGAATAGACAGAACTCATACATAATCTAAGATGATGAATAAGGGAGATGCAATAATATTGGTATATTTTTAAGCCAAAAAAAATTTAACCAATAAAATGAACAGATGGTCAATTATATGCTCTAGTTCCAAATAATACAAAATATAATATTTTTAAAGAACAGATAAGATAATAAATAATAATAAAGTATTTTAATGTGTGCCACACCCTGACTTATGTAATTTTTATAAATTAATTCTCATGAATCTCCCTAAAATTTTATGTAAAATAACATTAATACTTCCAATTAGATATGTGTAAACTGAGAAACAAAGAGGTTTAGTAACTTGGTATGGTATCTAGCCTTCCAAGATAGCCTCAATAAACCATGCTTTCTTTAGGTCCTTGTATGGTTACTTACCACATTGATTCTGAGCTCACACTGTGACTCACTTTAATATAATACAACAGTAGACACTGAGATAGCCAATAGACACTCAAGAAGGCCTGATGGCTTTTGCTTTTGCATTTTGGGGAGCCCTGGTCCATGCTGTGACTCATTCAGCTACATTACTGGAGATGTTATAATACATGAAAAAAAAAAAAAACATGTGAAAGGCCCTTTTGAGGGACAGAAGCCCACCTGGCTCCATGAACAAGCTGAGGCTGGATTTTAAGCCATCCCACCAAGGTCCCAGATGAAAGCAAAGCCACCTTTAATGACTCTTTCCCAGCTGCCATCTTACTAAACCTACATGAGACACCAAAAATACAACCAAGAAAAGAACCACACAGCTGAGCTATAGTTAAAACAGAGTCATGAAAAATAATAGAATGCTTGTTGTTTTAAGCCAATAAGATTTGGGGCCATTCATTACACAGAAAAGTATCACCAAAACATGTATTTATGGTTACATAGCTAGTGAACAGGGATTTGACATGGCAACATGGGTTAAGATCCTATGCTTTTAATTGGTAGAATACCCTGTCTCATGACTACACACATACATACACACACACGCCCACACACACACTGAAGCAGGCTTATACAGTGCTATTAATAAATAGATCACTGAATTTAGATGCAAGATGCTTATAATAGAGGAGTGCCAAAACGATCCCCAGCAACTGAATTTTCTCCAGCATTTGAGTTTTTTAAAATCACAATTTATAGATGTCAAATATTTCCATACTTTATACAACTTGTCATTTCCAATTGGATGTTTAATAGCACAGTCAATAAAGTCTTAATTAATTTTATCCCAACCCTGAAAATATGCTTTTTAAAAAATTCTTCCTCATCTTAGTAACAATGGTAGTTACTCAGGACAATAATTTATAGTTATTCTTGAATTCTCTCTTTCTCTGAAACAGATAATTCAGTCTGTTAACAAATATTATTGGTTTAACATTTATAATATTTTGTAGAACTCTCTGTACTTCTATATCACTGAACTAAGCCAGCAAACTCTCCTGCCTGGATTGATTCAATACCATTGTAACTGGCTTTTCATTTCTCCCTCTGTCAGTCCAATCTCAATACAACAGGCAGAGTGATGCTTTTAAAACATAAGAAAATTCCACTTTCAATATGGGAGTAAAAGCTCTCTATAAACTAACATCACATGAAATAACAACTGTAATTTCTGAGGATACCTGAGTATTCTGGAAAGTAACTTTTTTTTTTAATCTGGCTGGATAAGTGAACCTAGGCAATGATGGCTGGTTGACAGAGAGTATGGGGGAATCCTAGAGGGGATAAAGCCAGGGAGAAGTGAACTCTGTATATGAATATTCCTCAAGTTTGTAGTTAATCCCTGAGCCACACGTTTGTGAAACACTTAAGGGGATGCAGCAAAGGATTAAAACATTAAACTTAGGTTTGAAGGAAGTTCATAGCAACAAGAAAGACAGAGCTTCCTTCAGAGTAAAATCAATTTACCTACTTAAACAAAAACAGCAGCATTTTTCAGAAGACTATAACAAAATGCAGAATCTTCACAACATAATATCCACCGTATTCAGGTTATAATTCAAAATAACCAGACATACAGAAAGAAAATGTAACCTATTTTTCAAAGAAAAAGGCAATCAACAAATGCCAACCAGATAACTCAGATGTTGGAATCATAAAATAAGCCCTTTAAAACAGCTATTATAAATAATATACCCATGTTTAATAAGGTAAAGGAAAATGTATTCAAAATAAATAAAAAATATAAAACTTCTTCATAAGAATAAAATTATAAAAAGACTAAGAAGACAATTTTAGAATTGAAAAATAAAATATTGAAACAAAACATTTATCAGATGAACTAGTAACATACGGAAATGACAGATGAAAGTCATTGAACGTGAAGACAGGTCAACAGATTTTATAAAGAATAATAATAAAAAAATATTTTAAAATAGTTAGCAGAGCCTTAGAAACCTGTGGTATAATATCAAATGGTTTAATGCGTGGATAATTAATTAGAGTCCCAGGAGAAGTCCCTCTTCTTCTCCTCTCCAGTCACACTGCCATAATACTGTTGATTGAATATCTCGTGATTGCTTAAGGTAATTTTTGGCCCTTTTCCCCCTGCCTCAAATTTATTTCTACTAGATATGAAATTCATTTTCTCTTATCTCTTTCAAGTCTCTTCTCAAATATCATTCTATTTAAAATTACAATGTACTTGCCTCATCTTTTCTCCCTTTCCCCTACTCTGCTTTAATTTTCTCCACAGCATTTATAATCTGAACTATTATAGATTTTTCCTTAGTTTTTTTTTTCTTTTTTTCGTAGTAGAATGTACTGGGGATGATGTCTAGAATTTGTCTGTTTTGTTACCTCAGAAGGTAAACTTAATAAATATTTGTTAAATACATAAATGAATGAATGAGCAAATGAATGATGACAACATCTGGACACAGCTAGGTCTACCTCCTGCTACCCTAATCTTTCTGGAACACAAGAATATTTTGTAGCCTGGGCTCAAGAACTGAGGGAATTTACTGCACATCTCCACAAAACAGCTTCCTGCTCTGCCCAGTTGCTTATTTCCTCTGGCTGACCAAGAAATACATTTAGAATTTTGCCTTCTTCAGTCCTTCACCTTCATTAGGCATCTTTGCTACTCATTTGATTAATTTGGACTCACCGGGTAATTGTAGTCCACAGAATTCTGCTTTGTTAGGCTAGGCTTGAGGTGATGATCAATCCATGTTTGAAAAAGTACTTATCTAGTTTCAGCCTTCCCTGAAGAAACCCACAAACCAGTCATTTAATCTTTGGGAACCATGATAGAATAGATAAAATAAAATTACCTGAAACACCAAGAGGTGCATACATTTTTTTTATGCTCTCTGCCAACTTTTTTCCCCTGAATGTTTACATACTGTGAGACCCAGTAATTATTGTGCTGGTATATAACCATGCGTCTGTAGATCAATGACTGAGTGTGTTGATAATCACCACTCTCCCTTTTCTTTGTCTCAAAGGAAGGCTCTGACACAAAAGAACAGAATGAAATGGTGAGTGTGTCCTTAGGACCCAATAAAAGTGATATTAAAGTCTAATCTGCCTCCTTCATGATTCTTCTGGCCCATGGAAGAATGAAAAATAACCTCTTGGTCAGAACACAATGCTGTCAAAGATAGAGAATATATCTTCTTAAGGAGAATATTTTATCACTATGAGCTGCCATTGCACTGTCTCTTAAAAATTGATGTTTGTCCTTACATCAAGAAAAGTATTATTTCAGTAGGTTATTTTAATGCATTAATAGTAAAAGATTAGTAGGCCTATTGCTCCCACTGGTGGGAGTATTGAAATGGTTATTTGATTAAAAGAAATGTGTTGTTTTGGCTCATGGGATGGGCATAGGAGCTCAGTTTTTCCTGTCCCATTTCTAATCCCCCTACACCCTTATAACTGAAACTCAGGACGGATATTATCAGTGTTGGGCATTTCTTGAGATTGTAGCCTAAACTCAGGCCATTGCACAGATCCTGGAAGAATCTTCTAGAGGGTAGTTGGCTCATTAAGAGCATATCAAAGGGCTTGAAGAAAGGGCTGATTAATAGGTATGTTCCAAATTGAGAGCAAAAATGTCAGGGTAGGAATGAGTGAAAATTTTCCTGAGGACTCTGTCTGAGATCAAAGAAAGACCACGTTAGCCAAAACTTTAACTTTTAACTTCCTACACTGTACTTCCCTTCTAAAATTGCTCTAATCCTTCAGCAGAGAAATATGTATATTCAAAGTGAAACAAAGCCATACTTTGGCCAAACACTGGATGACGCACAAGGGTGAAAATCTATATTCAGCCAAAGCCAGGAATCATAGAATAAACATTTGAGACATGGCAATGAATCTAAAATGTATCCAAATACTGTGCAGCAGAATTACAATTTTGTTCTTCAAAAATGCTATGGCAACATTTTAAAAGTTTAGTATTAGAGGCAAAAAGAAAAATATTTCACGGCATTATCACTTTCTAATTTCTCCTGCAGATGCCATACGGAACACTCACAATATTAAAAAGATGTTCACTTTCCACTGAGGTTGGTGGAGGTACAAGCTAAGTTTTAGCACAATCTCTATACATTCCTTGATTGTGGTGATGTTGCCATTAAGTTTTTATGCTAGCTTTCTCCTTGAATGCAGCTGACCAAGATAAAGATCAAAATACAGTTATCTCCTCTTTAACACTATTGATGTGCTCAATAGTGATGTTGCAATTTCATTGAAGCAATTTCACATGCTTTAAGAAAGTGCTTTCTGAGTATTTTCAGAAATGTAATTTTCCTCACTATTTTATGTTTTTTCCATTTTGCATGCACTTGCTGTTTCATTCAATCACTTGAGGAAATTTTGTCTTAAAACTCAGATCAAAAAATGTTACTTTGGAGGTATATGAATTTTCAATTGCAACTCAGTTTTGCTTGCATGAATGCCAATTTTAACATTTTTCAAGAACAGAATAAAGGCATCATGAAGGAAATACCTGCACTCTCAAAATTTCCAGGTGGTTACACTTCAGTAGGTTTCAGTAAATGAACTATTAATATATTCTCTAAAGCATTCAGTGGTTCTTAGTGTATATATTGGTATTGTGATATCTTTCGGAATATCTACATTGCTAATTCTATCTGCAAAGTATGGGAATAGTTTTCTTGAATTTTGAACATCTTATATAATTACATGAGGTGGAAGTTCCAAAATTTCTGGTACAGCATGCAGTTTGCCTATGGCTGAAGAATAAAAATGAAAGAGGCATTCTTCTCTCTTTGCTATGCCCAGTAATCATGTAACACATGCAATTCTATGACTGCTTTCTGAACATACATGAATACAAAATATATGAATAAAATATGCTACAACTCCTCTATCATTCATATCCTCACCACATCTGTTGCATTATTGATGACATAGTAGAATGCTGAAGTAGGGATACAGTTTTATTCAGCTTTCCAAAGGTCAAGGCATAACGCAAGTGCTAAATAGCAGGAGTTTTGTTTCGTTTTGCTTTTTTTTTCATAATATACCTTACTAGTGTATACCTGTGCAGACTGGGATTTTAGTCTTGTGGAAACGAAAGGGATTGAAATGCAAAAAGAAGAAAGCTTGTGCACCCCATCTTCTGCACTATAGCAGAAGGTGGTCATTCACCTAATGAATGTAGAGTGGCTCAGATTTCAAGATAGTGGCCATTCCCATTGGGGGGTGATCATGTCTATGTCTATAGCAGCATGCACAACATTGGGAGATAACTGTAGCATTTCTACCTATCTTGTGCTATTGTTTTAAGTATACTTTTGCAACAAACAGTCTTAGAAGATAGAGGTAGTATTTCATTTGGGTCAGAGAGCAGATTCATTTCCTGACTAGACTAATAAAAGTAATGTCTTCTTCAGGGACAAAAATTGAGAATGTTTGCCAGCAGCCCATTATGAGACTGGAAGTTTCCTAAGCTTGATGTTCTTCAGCTATAACATAGATCGACCTTCACCAGGGCCTGCCTTCGTATCACCTATATGGGACTTTGGGGGCAAGGGGAGCTGGTGCAAAGTGCACAATGCCTGCTGTGCAGGTGAGTAATAAATTGTATAACACACACCATTCATTGTTTCTTTCTCAACAGAATGTATAGTAAGTGTGGTGAGTAAACATGCAAGTTATGCTCTTGTTTAGGGGTTGCTTGAATACTTGACATACTGGATAGACATTCCAGGGAATAAATACATGGGCAACAAAGAATCCATGAACAAATTTTCTGGTTGTATCCACAGGCTGAAGGAAGCCGTTTCACTACTGGGAGAGAAAAAGGAAGCCCAGCATCTGGGTTTACTTTACCATACTTTAGTATAAGTTGCCTGAAATTACTTGTTCTACCTGTTGTTTAAGGACATTTAATCACAATGTGACAATTAAAAAGAAAAATAGTATCAATACTAATGCCAATGGATTTTTGTTAAAACCTTTTTATATTGGCATAGGAAAGAAAAATAACTAGGCCAGGTTAATTTAAAAACAAGGTTTTAAAGCTGTTTATTACAGTAATATGGCCAGGATTAAAAATGTTCAACAGTAAAATGTTTGTTCCTTTGTTTAACTTGATGGCTATCACAAATAAACAGGGCTTCAAGCTCTACACAGACGAATAATGAAAGACTAAAGTATTTACCCAACTAAGCAATTTAGATAGGAAATAAAGGCTTATATTTTAAATGCAATACTTGTTTTAGACATTTTGCTTTCATGCTTTTGGAGAAAGTAAGACATTTATGTGCTATTATGGCTCTTTATGTTACTGTGTTATAGTATACATTTTCTTTAATAATAGTACATTTTCTTTAATAATAGCTCTAGAAGTCACATGTACTGTTTTTCTCCTAAATTTTTGCAAATTCCTTTAAGACACCATAAGCATGTCTGGATACTTTTGACCACAGAATCTACTAACTATACATAAAATAGGAGCTAAAATTGAGTGCACTTAAATGTAACTCCTACTTGGTATTTACGGAATCCTTATACTGTACAAGTATTATTAATATAGATATATATTTTCTTAATTATTATACAAATAGATTCATGTTTATGTTAGATAATTTAGTAAACATTGATATGTAAAATAAAGAAAACTAAATATCACCCATAAACCCAAACCAAAATTAATCACTGTTAACATTTAGGGTATATCTCTGCAATTATTTTGTTCATATATATACATAATTTATTATATAATGATACATTATTTTAAATTTCATAATTTTTCATAAAGTATACAATCTATTTCTATATTTCTACTTCATTAATGTCTTTGAAAATCATTTTAATTGTTATATAAGTATGTTGTAACATAATTAACAGTGGAATTATACATAAATGTAACATATGTTGATGAAGGATATAATAATGATCTAGGTCAAGTTCATCCTGAATCTATTTGGTCATTTTCTTCCTTTTTACTGGAAGCTCAATTTACTTTCCCTTTAGTGGCAGGAACTTCTAATCATCTACCAAAATCTGTTCTCCCTTTCTTCCTGAACTCGCAGCAGAAAACTCAGTACAGTGATTGACAGTCGGTAGCACCTACCACACCTCCTCATTTGCTCCTCCTGTCCTCAGTCTAGAACCCAGAAATTGCAGCAATCCAGCGTTGAACACACAGATGACCAAAACTTCCCTGATAAGACCAATGCCTTACAAAGAAACCTCATTTTCTGAATAACTCAGTGGAACAGAACTCTACTCACAAATCCATATTGTCACTTCAGGACTGTCATAAAAGAGAGAAATACATTACTTTGTCATATAGGTAGCAAAATAGAAATCTGGAGATTTAACTCTCATCTCTTTGATGCCAAAGCTAATACTCACAGTATTATCTTTCCATTCATTTCTCCTTTAAAAATTTATGAAGCATTTACTACTATGTAACTGACTTTCTAGAAGTTGTTGCTTAAGTGATGAACAAGAGAGACATGAATCTGAAAAGTATGATCATATCCGAAAAGTATACTATAAAGAAATAAATACATACATAAAATAAGGAAACTACCATAAACTAATAAGTTCTATGTAGACAATAAAGTAGGATGATATGAAGAGAGAGAGTAGAGACCACTGCATGCAGGTGAGTCAGGGAAATTCTTTCTGTGAAATGGGCATTTTAAGCAGACTTGGGAATGACAAGGTGCCCATCATCTGAAAACCAGGGGGAAGAATTTCAGTGCAAAGTATGAACTTGGTCTGAACAAGAGACCCCCAAAAAGGAGAGTATGGCTATATCATAGTAGGGTAAAGAGGGAGATGGCAGAAGCCACAGTAAGAAGTTTGGATTTAATTCTAAATGCAACGTGAAATCCTTGATGCTTTTAAGTAGGAAAGTAAAACTTTGGCTACTGTATAGAAAATAACTTACAGGGAGAAAACTAGAGGTAGAGCCCATGAGAAGCAATTAAAATAGTCCAGCAGGGAGAGATGACAGTATCTGAAATAAGGTGTTAGTGGAGGAAAGAGAATAAAGTAGACAGATTTGGAACGTGTTAGTAGGCTCAAAAATGCTTTTTTTTTTTTTTTTTTTTTACTAAATGCCTATTAAATGATATCCTACAAATCACTATAGGATAAAACATTTGTCATTCATGAAACATATTCTAGCGAGTTGCAGATAGCTGTGTTGGTCCTATTATAAATTCCTTAAGGAAATTACTCCTACATGTGTCTGAGGATTACACCTAATAGGAATATAAACTTTTTAAGTGAACGTAAGTAGTGAGGTCCTATGCAAATAAATTCCTCATTAGACCATTAGAATCATCATTAGATCATTTCCTGAGAGCATCAGTGAAGATAAGTCATTGGTGTAAATAAAATGAAAGAGAAATAAAACTTTAAGATACCACCTCTTGTATTTTCCTGGATAGAGCTGGAACCCATTCTACTAAGTGAAGTATCCCAAGAACGGAAAAATAAGTGCCACGTGTACTCACCATCAAATTGGTTTCACTGATCATCACTTAAGAGCACATTTAGGAATAACATTAATCAGGTGTCAGGCAGATGTGTGTAGAGGGGATGGGTGTATACGTACATAATGAGTGTGGTACGCACCGTCTGGGGGATGGACATGCTTGAAGCTCTGACTTGGGGCGGGTGGGAGGGAGGCAGGGCCAAGGGCAAAATATAGGTAACCTAAACTTTTGTACCCCCATAATATGCTGAAATAAAAAAAAACAATAAAAAGAGCAACACACACACAAAAGATTCTTATTACGACAGGAGAAAGAGAATTCTTCTTAAAGTCTGCAAGATGACATCCATCTTATTAATATGCTTTCATGATGCCTACCCACATTTTGTTGTATTATTTTAATTTTAAGTATGGGATTTAAAAACAAAGCTATGCGTCTTTAAAATTGCATACAGAAGTGCATTTTTGTATGCACTAATATATGAGTGCTCTGTAAATCCCATTAAATAAAACAAGCAAAGTACCATTATAGAACACTTGCTTCTTGTCTCTGAATGTTGAAAGGTTTTATTTTCCTTTACAGTCTTTCAATAAGGTTTAAGTAAATTGACTCCCAAATGAACGCATACATTTTCAGTATATCTATCGTTTATTACATTAGGGAATCAAATAGTTTCATAAATTGCAGAAAAATACATGTCAAGGTCTGGGATGTAATTTTACCTTACTTAGAAAGTAATAAACTAGTGTATTACTATTTCATAGATGCTGGTAGAAGACATGAGACTCCTGAGACAGAGACAAAGGTCTTTATTCCTCACAGCACAGCAAGAAGCACAAGCATAATATGTGCATTGTTTCCATTGACCCTGAAGTCCCATAGGAGTGATTAAAGGAGCCCAGGTTGGTGCTGCATATGCAGTGGGCTGTCTGCACCATATTTCCTTCCTTTTTATTGCTGAGTATTATTCATTATATGAATATACCAAACCTAGGAAACACTGAAATTGGGGGACTCATTGCTTTCAAAGTAAGTGTTAAGAAAGTCTGCTCTTTGTATCAGAGGAAGGCATTATCTTAACTCTCATGGTTGCTTGCTTCAAGCACAATTCTGAGAAATTATCCGGATAAAAATTGGTCAGGGACTTGCACTCTTGGCATAGTCAGCAAGAATATGTTTCAGGACCTAACTGTACAACCATAATTAAAATTCTGAGGATTCAGCCTAATAGAAATATGAATAAACTTTTTAAATGAGTATAATTAGTGAGGTCTAAAAGAATCACAATTTAAATTATAAGATTCCTAATTCTTTTTATTACTACCATGATTAATGAAATAGTGACAATAGTTTCTTTGCACCGTAGCCTAATTCCCCTTGAAGTTTCTACCTTCTTGCTCTTAAATTTACTTTCATTGAAATGTCCTTCAAATTTTTCCCATTTATTCTGCTTACCTTGTGATGTCTTTAGTCATTAATCTTATAGACTATCTGGGTTATAGTATCCCCACTTGCATCCCTGAATAACAAAGGTATGAAAGTATGCTTTATTTTGTTATCCAGGTCTTCAGTTTATAAAGATATATCCAATACAATTTTGATTTTTATTGATGTTTCTATTTATCTCATTGCTTCTGAAAGCTTATGCTGTTTGGGGGTATGGCATTTGAGAGATTTGAACTATAAAATATATATATTTTTTTTTTTTGAGACAGAGTCTCACTCTGTTGCCCGGGCTAAAGTGAGTGCCGTGGCGTCAGCCTAGCTCACAGCAACCTCAGACTCCTGGGCTCAAGCGATCCTACTGCCTCAGCCTCCCAAGTAGCTGGGACTACAGGCATGCGCCACCATGCCCGGCTAATTTTTCTATATATATTTTTAGCTGTCTGTATAATTTCTTTCTATTTTTAGTAGAGACGAGGTCTCACTCTTGCTCAGGCTGGTCTCGAACTCCTGAGCTCAAACGATCCGCCCGCCTCAGCCTCCCAGAGGGCTAGGATTACAGGCGTGAGCCACCAAGCCCGGCCAAAATATTTTAATATTTATTTTGCTTTGGTTTTGGTTTGACTGTTTCATATGGCTGTAGGAAAGAAAATTGTAAAATGACCAGAATAACTTACAAGAAGTAGAACTCTACTGTAGGGATTTGGCACTAATCAATGGAGAGAATACATAAGAAGACTGGTGCCCCAAACCCTGCCCCTTAAATCATGGCTACGATTTATTATGCTGCAAATGAAAAGGGAGAGAGAGCCCTGACTCAAAGCCAGGTGAACTCTGTTCATCTATATTAGGATATAATCTGTCTTGTATTTCCCTTTAACCTTCTTCTTCAACACATCTATCCTACGTCATCTGCATATTCTAATCTTTCCTAACACTTAATTTCTCACCTCAGCTAACATAGCAGCCCCTTAAGTTATTTAAAAGACCCAAATTTGCCTGTGTAATATTTTACCCCTTCCATGGTTCCCTTCCCTCTTATCATTAAGAGTTGATCACTCAGCCTTTACTTAAGCGCTTTCAATAAAAGACCACCATTATATTAAATATAGTAAGCTGTCATTCATTTTTTACATAATTAAATTTGGGCTGAAAATTGAATTAATCTGCCTCTCTAAAATTTTACTTTTATTAAGTTAAATCTTTTTTTAATTTTGAAATAATTGTATATTTGCATGCACTTTACAAAATAATACACAGAGATTCTATATACCCTGTACCCAGTTTCTACCTATGGTAACATCTTGCAAAATTATCTCACAGTATCATGGCGCCCTCAGGTTGCCCTTTTATAAGGACACACAAGTCCCTCCCACACTCATCCCCTATTACCCTTAGCAGCCAATCATCTGTTTTCTGTAATTATAATTTTGTCATTTCAAGAATTTATATAAAGGGAATCATAGTGTGTAACCTTTTGGGACTGGCTTTATTCATTCAGCATAAATCTCTGGATATTTATCCAGATAGTTCTATGTATAATAGTTTGTTCCCTTTTATTACTATTACATAGTACTTTTAGTACTGCTTCATAGTATGGATGTTTGAGGTTTATTTTAATCATTCACCTGTTGAAAGATTTCTGGGTTTCTTCCAGCTTGGGAACTATTATGAGTAATGGCTTCTATGAACATTTCTATACAGGATTTTGGGTGAACATATGTTTTCATTTCTCTGGGATAAATGCCCAGGGGTGTAATTGCTGGGTAATATGGCAGTTACATGTTTAAATTTTTAAGAAAAGAGCAAGCTGTTTCCCAGAGTGGCTGTACCATTTTATATTCCTAACAGCAATGTATGAGCGATCCAGCACCCTTATCTGCATTTGGTATTGTCACTACATTTTATGTTAGCCATTGTAATAGGTATGTAGTGGTATCCCATTTTAGTTTAAATATACATTTCCTTAACAGCTAATTATGTTGAATATATTTTCATATGCTTATTTTCCAATTGTATATCCTCTGGGGTGAAATATGAAATGTCTTTTGCCAATGTTCTAATAGGATTGAAAATTTTTTTTTACTCTTAACTTTTGAGAGTTTTCTATGTATTCTAGGTATGAGTCCTTAGCTGAATACGTGATTTTCAAATATTTTTTCTCAGTTTGTAGCTTGTATTTTTAAGTGCTTAACAAAGTTTTTCTCAGAGCAAAGATTTTTAATTTTGATTAAGTCCAATTGATCGTTATCTTTTTTGTAGATCAGGCTTTGATGTCAAAATTTCTTTTATCAGTCTGGCTTTTGGCTACAACGGCTTTGCCTAACCCTTGATCCTGAAAATTTTCCCCTATTTTTTGAAGTTTTATACTTCCATGTTTAGTTTTAAGTAAGTGCTTCATTTTGAAATAATTTTTGTATAAGATGTGAGTCTTAGGTTGAAATTTATTTTTTTGTCTATTAATGTCCAATTGCTCCAGTACCTTTTGTTGAAAGGGTACAATTTTTCCTTCGAATTGCTTTTTTATCTTTGCCAAAAATCAGTTGAGCATATTTGTGTGGGTTTATTTTAGGGTTCTATATTCTGTTTATTGATCTATATGTGTATTTCTCTACGAATGATACACAGTCTTGATCACTGTAGTTATAAAATAAATCCAAATATAATGTAGACTGATTCCTCCTCACTTTACTCTTCTTTTTAAAAATTGTTTAACTACCTTATCTCCTCTGCCTTTTCATATTAGAATAATTGATTTATGCTGACATTTTAGAATAATCTTGTCTATATCTACAAAAAGTCTTGTTGAGATTTTAATATAATAGAAATATCATTTAAACCTGTATATCCAACGTTTTATGGAATCACTTTGATTCTGACTTGGCCTAATAATCTACTCCAGAACCATTCCTGGCTGGCAGATTGATTTTGGCTTGAATAGCCAAAGCACAAGCATGCAAACACATACACACAGAGGAATTATAGTCATACCTACATATTAGTACAGTACCTTAGTACAAGAACCTTAGATCATTGACTGCCACTAACATTGACATTTAAAAACTGAGATATGAGCATCTTTTTCCTTTTTCTGAGAGAATACCTATACTCATAAACTCAAAGTTAGCATCTAATATAAACAAATAGAACTCATTTGCAAAGAAAAATAAAAACTTATTTGCCTTTTAAACCCACTTATTGTCTGGTTGAAAGATGTGGTGGAAGGCCTGAAGAGCATCTTTGCTGGATAATTCATTTGTGGTTACACTCACATATCCACATATCTGGGGGCAGTCATGCTTTTTCCTTCATACTGAGAAACAGCAACACTGACAAAGGCCAAAGCCAAGGACACAATCAGGGCACAATGCCAAGAAGTTTTGAGTTTTTAGTTTGTGTAGATAATGCTCTAGTCCCAAGCATGCCATTTTAAAAATTTATTTATTCATTTTTTGCATCTCCTTCTTGTACATTGTACTTCTCTTTAGTAGTCTCTTTGGCTCCACTTTTCCTTTCTTTTCTTTTTCCTTTCCTTTCCTTTCTTTTCTTTTCTTTTTTTGAGACAGAATCTTGCCACGTCACCCTGGCTGGAGTGCAATGGCGTCAGCCTAGCTCACAGCAACCTCAAATGATGCTCTTGCCTCAGCCTCCTGAGTAGCTGGGGCTACAGGCACACACCACCATGAATGGCCAATTTTTTTCTTTCTATTTTCAGTACAGATGGAGTCTCACTTGCTCAGGCTGATCTCGAACTCCTGAGCTCAAGGAGTCCTCCCGCCTCGCCTCCCAGAGAGCTAGGATTACAGGTGTGAGCCACTGTGCCTGTCAGGCTCCACTTTTTAGTTTCTGTTTTAAATACAGAAATGGTGGTATTCAGAATCTTTGCCACAGATTATCATTTAACTATCTTAAACTTGAAGAGACAGACAGTGAATATTCAGAGGGCTAGACATAAGAAATGACTATGAAATAAAAAATTTTCCTTTAGGTCAAGGCCATGACACATGCTTCCGTTGTCACTGGATCTCTCACCCTTTCCTTTTTTGAATCTTACCTCCCCATCCCCATTTAGTAACTATGGTAGGAATTTACTTTGAGCACACCAGACAAAATCAAAAGACAAACTCTGGATCATGATTGAAGGCATGTGACTTTTTGAAAAATTTACTCATGGCCTTGACTTACATGAGAATAATCTACTTAGGTAGATTAGTGAAAGTGAAAATATTTATTAGTCAATTAAAACTAAGGCAGGCCGGGTATGGTGGCTCACACCTGTAATCCTGGCACTTTGGGAGGCGAGGCGGGTGGATAGTTTGAGCTCAGGAGTTTGAGACCAGCCTGAGCAAGAGCGAGACCCGGTCTCTACTAAAAATACAAAGAAATTAGCCAAACAACTAAAAATAGAAAAAATTAGCCGGGCATGGTGCCGCATGCCTGTAGTCCCAGCTACTTGGGAGGCTGAGGCAGGAGGATCACTTGAGCCCAGGAGTTTGAGGTTGCTGTGAGCTAGGCTGATGCCACAGCACTCTAGCCTGGGCAACAGAGTGAGACTCTGTCTCAAAAAATAAATAAATAAATAAAACAGTAAAAATAAAACTAAGGCAAATAAAACTAAAGTAGTCCCCTGTTATTGGCAGTTTCTCTTTCTGCACTTTCAAGTTTCATGGTTTCAGTTACCCATGGTCAGCCATGGTCCGAAAATATTAAATGGGAAATTCCAGAAATAAACAGTTCATAAGTTTTAAATTGTAAGCTGTTCTGAGTAGCATGATGAAATCTCGTGCTGGTCCACTTCATCACACGTGGAATCACTGCTTTGTCCAGCATATACACGCTATATAAACTCCCTACCTGTTAATCACTTAGAAGCTTTCTGCATTATCAGATCAAAAAAATATATAATATCCGTAGGATCTGGAACTATCTGTGGTTTTAGGCATCCATTGGAGATCTTGTAATGTATTCTCCAAGGATAAGGGGGACTGCTGTATTATTGTTACATCTCATAAACACCAACGGTTCTTAAAGATGAGACTCTTTTAAGTTAGAGTAGATATGCTGTCTTTTTCCTTTAGTCAATAAAAATTTATTAGATGCATGCCACGTAGGAGGAACACAATTACACAATGCTAAACACAATGCATATATTATATCTAATGATCACAACAACACTGCAAAGCAAGTTATCCTCATTTTAGATGTTTTATTTAAATTGAAGTCAGAAAATTTAAGCAATCTTCCCGTCACACACAGCGTAGAAGGCAGAGCTAGGATTTAGAATCTGCGTCTATTAGCATATAGCATGCAATGAACATTCAGTCCAAAAGCACACATGGGAATCCACTTTGTGTAGGACACTGTACCAGAAATAGTGAAGGAAATTCAGTCGCTGCTTACAAGGAAAGAATTTGCCAGTAGACTAGATAAAACACAAATTATAAATGTGTAAATGTAATGCTAAAGGCAGTACAATGGAGCTTTGAGGAGCAAGCTCAGAATGGAGAATCCAGACAAGGTCTACATCTCAGGGTGTTCTTTCTCCCGCACCAGCTCACCACCAAGACCAAGTGAAGAAGAACAAACATAGCTGCCATTTCTCATACCTCCTACTCCAGTCTCTCCTCCTCCTCCTCTTTAAGAAAATTACAAAAACGGTGTGAAATCGCATTAGCACTGAGTATCCTCCCAGCCACTATAAATCTGCATTCCACCCTTTGTTAGAATGGTACCTGAGTTCCAGAGAGAAAGACATTCAGGATTTTGGAAGTTATTTCATAGGGATAAGAATAAGTTTCATTTGTCAAAAAGGGTTCTATAAGAAAGCCAAAGTATAAAAAGGAATAAAGCGATTTTAAATTAATAGTACTCACTGCCCCAAGAAAGCAAATGTGCAAGTGTGATAATAATATGAGAAGATAGGTCTTATGAAATGGTTTGACATGAATAAGAATCAGTAGACACTGCACATAACATGGGCCTTGGGGATCTTGCTGAAGGATCAATGTATTTTGATGGATATAGCTTTGGTTTATATCAATTTTTTAAAATCTTAGATGCCAAGAAGTTTTTATTTTCATGCAGTTTGTTCCTGTGCTAATCTAAAATGTTACAAAAAGGCTAGAGGCATGAAATCAATCACTTGACACTTATATTCTAGACAGATTTGAAAAAATAAGCACTATGCGCTTTTGACTGCCTCTAAGATGGGAAAACTGTTTATTGGTCTCGTAAATGAAGAGAGAACATTCACACAGGTGGGAGAACTTGGTGCACTGTAGCCATGTTGCCTGGAACTTGCTCTAATACGTGATGCATCACATCATCAAGGCAAGGGGACGTTATTTGTCATGTTTAGTTTTACAATAAAGAAAAGAAAATGTAAAAGAGACACTTTGATACCTATTGTCATAGTATGATTACAATATTTTTTTGTTCATAAAATGTGGTGTCTATATATGTATAGGGCCTACAATGGCCTTCTGACCACTCAGAGACTGAGATTCCTTTGGCTCCTCAAGAACAAGGTTCCCCCCACCCCTAGTGCTTTATCCATGAAATTCTTTTTACCTGGAAGTTCCTTTCTACCTGGAAGTTTCTTCATACACACTCTAGCCTCCCTTACTTTGCTGACTCCTACTTACCCTTCAATTCCCAGTCTAGATGCGACTTCCACTAGGAAGTCTCCCCTGACCTGCCTGATATCGGTTGAGTGGCTTCCTATGTCCTTCCTTAGCATGCAATGCACCCCTTCCTGTTTATTAACACTGAACAAGTGATTGTCCAGCTATTGGTCTCCCCATACTGAAGGTGTATTCCAGAACATGATAAGCATCTATTTTTCTCTTGCTCATCACTATGTCTCTGGAGTCTGATCCAGCCCCTGACACTTTTTTTGTTTTTTCTTTGATACAGAGTCTTACTCAGTCACCCCAGGAATAGTGCAGTGGCATCATCATAGCTCACTGAAACCTCAAATTCCTGGGCTCAAGTGATCCTCCTACCTCAGCTCCCAAGCCACAATGCCCGGCTAATTTTTCTATTTTTAGTAGAGACAGGGCTGAAGCCCTGGTCTCAAGCTCCTGAGCTCAAGTGATCCTCCTGCCTCAGCCTCCGAGAGTGCTAAGATTACAGGCATGAGCCATCACACCTGGCCAGCCCCTGACACTTAAAATAGGCTCTTCAATAAACATTTATTGAATGAAAATGCAATGCTTCTGCCTAGAATAAGTTCATATTCAATTATAGGTTTTTATCTTCACCTAATTCTGAATTCCAGTGTTTGGAGTAAATTGTTTTATGAAGATAATAATAACATATTTGCTTTTTTTAAAAAATTTACTTTCCAGGTAGCTGATCCTACCAAATTTATTGTAAAAAGCTTTGCAACCAATTATGTGTAAGGGCCCAGTCCATGTCTCTTGGATTGATCTATTTTTTTTTTTATTTCTCTCCTCAAGATGCCCTACCTTATGGAAAATATTACTTTTTTGGTTTGAAAAGAATCTATTTTCAATATAATTTTCTTTATGCAAATCTCCCAAATCACCACAATGATGATAATGCCTGTAAATTGGTTTTTGAAAGTCTTTCCCTATTATTATGGCTTGTTACTAAGATTATTAAATTGCCTCATTGAATTCATTTAATCTGCATTTGAAAAGACTAACTGAGCTCAAAGAGAAAATGAGAAAATTAGGATACATGTCTTCTCTGTAAATTTTGAGTTCCAGGATCAGGATCTCCACAAATTAAAAATATCAGCATCCTTGCAGGAAGCAATACCATAAGGAAAAATGCTATATGATATAAGGGAAGAATAGTTAGGTACGTGGGTCAAAATCCAGTTGTAATCTGGAATCCACGTATCCTAGGGCAAATTGCTTAAACACAGTTTCCTCATCTGTAAAATTGAAATAATAGCACCCACTTTAGAAGGTTTGGCATAGGTTAATAATAACATGTAACAGTCACTTAGAATAATGTTCACAATCTTGTTAAGAACTCAGTAAGAGCTAAAATATATGACTGATGCAGATTTTGAGTTATGTTTCACATTATATTAATGATATATGCCTGAAAAATGTTTCCTATGTGACAATGTTCTTTATTGAAAAATCATTTTGTAACACTGTCCTTCATTATAATTAGAAACTTTTATCTATGGGAAGTAAATTCCTTATAGATTTAAAAAATGTGAAAACTTTTAAAAAATCAAATGTTTTAAGGAGGAAAAATGTGACAATTTTAAAATACAATAAAGTTACTCATGGATTTGGATTTTGAGTTAAAAAAATATAATAAAGATGTTCAAGACCATAAATGATATAAAGGAGATAGGATTGTTTTTATTTTTAGCACAGTAGCTTAAGGGTACAAAATAAAACACTGACAATTTATCTATGGAGAATCCACTTGACTGAAACATCCATCATCCCATGATCCCAATAGACTATACTAAATGATTAGACAACAATTCAGAGTCAGAACTGTCTTTATATATGGTCAGTATTCTTTAAATGAAGCTATGATAAGAAGATTTGATTTTTCAAAAATAAATCATTATACTCATTCAGAATGCCTTGCTACGACTTTCTGGCCCTAGTTTCTTGTTCTTTCACATCATAGATTTGGTCTGGGTAATATCCATGTGTCCTTTCAACATTTCCTGATTCGTTTACCTGATACCAAAGAGTATGACAGGGTTGGCCAGCACACTTTGCTCCACAGCTAAACATTGTATAAAACCTAAAATAAAGCTCATATCCTAAAGCAAGTCTTCCTTGCCTTTCGGGAGATTCTATAGCATTAATGAAGCTAACGAAGCTATGGCACCTTTGACCAAATCTATCTAATAACTCAGGAGAACTAGGTGCCCCAAGTTAAGAAAACCTGCATTAGAGAGCTACATCCAACAATGCTTTGTGAGTTCCTGGTGCCCACCCATATTTCCCTGAGATAAGTAAGACACTAGAAAGTTTAGCCACATACCTCTAACAATTAGCCCTGGTGACTTACAAACAAAAAAACTGCCATAAAACTTTGAGGTTTCCTGAGAATATTTGTTCCTTTTGTCTCAATCAAATCTTTATTTGGTACTTGTTTCCGTTCTCAGGTTTAAAGTATTTCTTCTTAATTGAGAAGAAATAAGTTAGAAGTGTAAAACCTACCAAAATGGCTATGTGTGAGAAAAACAATGCTTCGGATTTTTTTGACTGCCAGTTTCTCTTATCTATAAATTAAGATGATAACACATGCTATGCCTGATCACAAGCTAACTGTGAAAATCAAATGAGACCATAAATTTAATTATTGTTATTATTAAAAGTTTTTTGATCCTATACTATATGTCAAACCCTTTTCTAAAGAGCATATATACATAAATTCATCTAATCCTCAGACAAACTCAATGACAAGGTCAAAGAGCTGCTAGGCACCCAGCCAGGATACAAACTAAGGCTGTCTGATGGCAGAGTAAAGACTCTCAGTGCTTCAGTAATCTCCGTCTGTTAAAAGCCACACTTGAAAGTTCTTGTAAATAATAACTAAGGAGTTATTCTTGTGTACACTCTCATGAGGTATCTGTGATCCACATAGAAGGGTAAAGGTTGAGAATTTTGTTAATATCCCCACTGATGTAAAAGACTGGCATTTCTGTGGTTATGGTGGGAGGAAAGGTAATGAATGTGGCAGGTCTGATTGACTTGGTTTTCTTATCTCTGTAGCCATGGTGACAACTCTTGGTCAGACTCTGAAAACTAAGCTATTGGAATGTTTTCACAGATTTGGGGTATTGATGTTGTTCTATTAATAGATACGTGAAGTAGTGAGTCAAGCTGAACCAATTCATCAGCATGGTTAAGGTAAACCTAAAGATTCATCCTCGGCATGTGGTGCCTTATTTGGAGTCTGCACCATGGCTGGTCACATGATAGTCAGTTCCCCTTAGAAAAAGTGGACAGTAAGCTTTTCTGGACAGTAGCATTTTCTATAAATCCTGGGAGTTCACAGTTAAAGAGAAAACTGGGTCTGTGTGTTCCTACAGAGGGAAGACAAAAAAGACTATGACTTATTAACTTCTCTAGCCTTCCTTCACCCATGTGTTTCTTTTTCCTGCTGTTGCTGAACTATATCCATTACTTTAATAAATGTTAGCCATAACCGAAGCATATTATGTTGAGCCATGTGAATCTTTCCAGTGAACCACTAAAGTGATAGGTGGTCATGGGGCTGCCAATGTATATGGTAACAAGTAACACAACGAATGATTTTAAACCTGTTTAATCAACCCATTGTAGTTCTATAGCCATGGTACACGTAAAGACCAAAACTTTTTAAGCCTGACTGACCAAGGACAACTAGCTTCATTAAACACAGCCTGACACTTTAGGAGCCAATCGGTGGACTGTGGACTCCCTTCACTGTTCATTATTTTACAGCTGATATAAACCCACTCTACCTTCAGTAACCAATACACATGATGTTTCCACAACAGTGGTTCCTGCAAAGTCTGCCTCTGTTACCAACACAATCCCCAAATCAACTCTTTTCCCTAATCTTATTTTAACACTCTGCTTTACTAGATTAGAATATCCCAACAGCATGATTCTCTCTTACTTACATAAACAATGAATTTGCTTTCAGATGTTTACTGGTTATGTTATCTTACATTGAGGTCATTGTTTTTTTCTATGAGAAACTATAAAGTGATATTGAGCAACGGACTTGGATTTACATCCCAGCTCCGCCACTTACCAGCTATGTGTCTTTGGTTCAGTTACTTAACCTCTTTGAGCCTGTTTCTTCAGTTTAAAATGTAAATGATAATATCTATCTTTGGGGGTTGTATAAGATTAGAAAAATCTATATTAGTTGTCTAGAAATCAGGCAACCTCTACAGCTTAATTTATTTTATACCAAGAAAGTCAATGTTATTTAAGCAATTATTATGCTTTTTTTTCCTATCTATGTGAAATATAGAAAATATATATATTAATATATAGCATGGATAATGTCAATGAAGAATTTGACATATGAACAAGATTTTATATCTTTTAAAGAATAATACCATTTGCGTTTGAATTATTTCATAGTTTATCATATTCTTAAAGGGAATCCGAAATACGTAGAAAATAAATATTCTTGCTAATGGGTAAATGCTTAACTCTACACACTTTCCATATTATCCAGTTGAAAGAAATATTAGAAACTTTGGAGTCATATACTTTGTTATTTGGTTGAGAAACACAAGTCTCAGACAGATTATGTAATTTCTCCAAAGTCACAAAGTACTAAATTGGCAGAGCAGGGCTGACTCATGGCTTAGTGCCACTTCCCCCATGCTATTTAGCCTTCAATGGTTTTTCCAGGATTATAAACTTAATACTTTTCTGGAGTAATTGTTTCCTTTAGAAATAATACTTCATGTTTTGATAGGTTTACAAAAAAATTGCCTGCATAATTGGCTTCTTTTTTCAATTTAAGCTGCAATTTAAGCTAAAACTGATTTTTTTTTAATACCGGTGAGCTCACTTTACCAAAATATCAGAAAAATGCCCTCATCAATCCCTACAAACAAAAGTCAAAGCCTACAAATAATACACCTTTTCCAACTTAAGACACATCTGAAAGTACGTATTTACCTAGCAAACCAAGATTTTTTATTACTAAGTAAGCAAGGAATAGATGTGCATGCTTTCCACTACTATGCATTTCTTAAATGCAGCTTGAACGAAGAACAGGTCTCAAACAACCTTACAAAATAACTTTATAAGCTCAGCATTATTTACATATTTAACAACATTAAATAAAAGGAAAAATAATCTAATTGTAATTTATTTGGGATGTCATTAAGGCTGTCTTGATCTAAAAAAAAATCTTCAAATTACTGTGCCCTCTAAAGTCCTTCCAATGTTCTTCCAAGGTGCAATTAGCTCAGAAGCAATAGCATAATTCAGGAGGTTACTGATAGGACATGCTCAAACGTCTTCCTGAAAGGCAGCCAGGCTTTGAAAGGACAATAGAAGTGGATTTTTTTTTTTACATCAAATTTGACTTGGAGGGAGAAGGTACAGTGAAAATAGTACAGTCTTTGTAGTTGTACAGACTGGGTTTCAAATTTTTTTTAAATCACCCATTTATAACAAATATGACCTTAAGTCAGTTGCTAAATTTCTCTATATCTCAGTGCCCTCATGTGTGTAAACATAGTGAGACCTATTAGTTGAATAATTAGGATTAAATGAGTTAATAAGTAAAGTCATGTACCATTACTTAAAATGGAATAGCATTTTATTATGGAGGTAGTTACTGTTGATGACAATGATGACAGTAGTGATGATGACAGTAGTGATGAAAGGATGGTGATGATACAGATGGTGATGATGATGATTCATTGCTTTCCCACAGAGGCACACAACTATTTCATTTTCCTCAGAGTGGACAATACATATCTACAAACTCAAAAGGACATTGCTTATAGACTCCTGGGCTAACTTTTCTGTGGGCCCATAGTCCATAAAGAGGTAGAGCCACCTGTCATGCTAGGGATGATGGTAAAAATTAGCAGATATTACTTTAAATTTGTAATAACCCAGAGTGCATTTTACCTCTGAATTTAGGGAAACAATAAGGTAAACTCCCATTTCCAGCATAAAAATAACCTTTCTTCACAAATGATAGTGCACATTATACCCATAGTCTACATTTTAGCAAAGTTTTCATACTTGTGTCTGGGAGTGGCCAAAAGCTTTCAACAAAGTCTGCCTCTCTGGAGGCAGAAGGAACTTTGCTCAAAATATTCACCAAGAGTTAGAGATTCACCTGTGTTAAATAAGAGGGTTAAAAAATAGATCTATTGAAAGGCATAGTGTAAGGAGGTATAGCTCATAGTTAATAAAAAGGTACTCTCTCCTCCTCCTCTTTTACCTTTTCCATATTTTAAGTTAAAAGAATATAGAATTGTATTGCTGATTTATATACTGTCCTTTTTTCTCTCCCTCTGGATTTTTGGAGTTTTTTAATCTTATATACTCCTAATAAGAGTCTCATGAAAGTACTCAGAATAAGAGTCTAAATCTGATAATGTAATCAGAAACTTGACTCTCAGAACCTCAGTTTTCTTGTTAGCAAAAATACTATAATACAAAAAATTCCATGTTGCACAATGGCTTGTGCATAATAGGTTCTTAAGAAATGCTTATTGTTATTATTATTACCAATAACATTGTTGTGATGATTAAAGAACATAATAGTTTTCAAAGTATCTAGAAATGCTGACTGAAATGGGGACAGAATAACTTACTTGTTTGTTAAGAAAGGTTGAAGAAACTATCTCTTGGAGCAGTATCATGGCCAATTTGCCTGACTGCAATCATTAAGAAACCTGTTCAACAGAAAATAGGAGTAAAATAAATGTTGCTTGAGCAAGATATTATAAACTGATTTTACATTTGACCACCTTACTAAGGAGTTGTGTGGAATGAATTAATGTAAACAGTTTCCATATAAACAGATACAAAACTCTTTAATGTGAAAACTGGAATTCATAATATGAATTTTATTGTAGTTGAAAACAAGTGTTATCTTTTTGCTCTCCCAGGCATAGAATTTCATAAACCGTTATTTCATCATGTTGGTCCATGGAGAAATAATCCAGTATCCTAAAATTTTAATAAAGCCATCTTATTTAGAATAAATTTTCCCTTAAAATCACTATGGAAGAAAGATTCTTACATGTATATGCAGAACTTTATTATACAATTTTTTATTTCCTTCTAAAAAGAAACAAACAAAAAACCATAAATGAATAGCTGCAGGCAGTAAGTTATTTCTCTCTGGATTCTCTTGGCCTCTTAAAAGTGCATCTTGTGGGATTGTGAGTAGTTTGAGAACAGGGAGTGTCTTCATTTGTTTTGTGTTGCCATAAGGAAATACCAGAGTCAAGGTAATTTATAAAGAAAAAAGGTTTATTTGGCTCATGGTACTTTTAATATTTTCTCTTTCTCACTGGCATGCATCAATTTGATTATGATATGACTTGGAATGATTTTCTTTTCGTGTTTATTTTGTTGTGAACACTTGATTGTTTAATATTGCCCCTCAGATTATCTATGGTCTCTTCATTTTTTTTCAGTCTTTTTCCCTCTGTACCTCATTTTCATTAATGTCTTCTATTTCTATATCTTCCAGTTCAATGATCTATCCTTTTGCAGTTTCTAATCTAATGTTTATCTGACCCAGTTTTTTTTTTCTTTTTTCCTTTAGGATATATCTAGACATTCTATTTAAGTTTTTTTTGCTATCCTTATTTGTTCTCTTTATCCACTTATACTTTTCCTCTATCTTCTCAAAAATAGGGAGCATGTTTATAATAGCTGTTTTTAATATCTGTGTCTGCTAATTCCACACTCCTTGTCACTTCTGGATCTATTTCTCCTGATTAATTATTCTCCCTATCATGCGTTAAACATTCCTGCTTTTCTTGAACATTCAGCAATTTTTACTAGATGGCTGCTATTGTGAATTATGTCTGGTTATGTGCTAGATTTTGATGTCTTTTTAAAAATGGTATTATACTTTGTGCTGACATATGTTAAATTACTTATAATTGGTTGGATCCTTTTGAGACTTATTTTTAAGCTTGTTAGGATGCATTCAGAGTAGCCTTTTAGGAGTTAGTATAGCCATACTGTTAAGATAATATATTTCTGAGGACTCAACCTGATGCCAAGTATATTTCTACTCTGGCTGGTAAGAATACAAACATGTTCGACCCCTACATGAGCTCCAGAAATTTCTTAGCCAATTGCTTCTGCTGTTTCTTTCCTTGATCTGGAGCCATTTCCTTTTGTGCTTATGCAGATGACCCTAAAGATATCCAGAGTGCCCATTCTCCTCTCTCTCTCTCTGTCTCTCTCTCTCAAACTCCTTCTCTTGCACTCTGCCCTACACATGTTAGTCATGTTGGCCTCCCCAAACTCAATTTGTGTCTCTTCACGACTCTGCTTGGGTTCCTCCTCCTCATGTTGTGACCTGGAAATTGCCCTCAGGCCTTAAGCTAAAGCAGTCACAAATCTCTCCTGATTTTGTCTGGCCTCAATCAAACATCATACTCCTGCAGTTCTCATTGTTCAATGTCTGAAAATTAGTACTTTATATATTTTCCTTAGTTCACTATTTGCATAACGTGGCACTGTATGTCTGGACCCTGTGCTTCAGAGTGGCCAAAAGCATTTGAAAACAGAATTATATAGAAATTTTTGAATTATTTGCAAGCTTTAAGGTTTTCTCCAGATATCTCTCCATATCAATACCATTACTATGGGCGATTTAAATGGAAGAGATCAAGGTTTCCCAATAATTTTCTTTTGATTTTATGTGTACCATTCTTTGCAGTTCCTGCTTTAAAAAAACAGTTCCTCATAATAAAACATCAGGCTGCTAATATAATCTGATGTGATTATTTCTGCCATCCTGTATTATTTTGGATGGAGTATCACTTTTTTTGTACACCACTACCTTCCACTTTGTGAGTGTGAATCACAATTGCCCCCTTGACAATCTATGAGACAGTTATTACAAGTTAAATTTTAACTTACCCCCTGCTCCCCTTACTCTTCTATGACACTTAAATGACAGTTTTACCCAAACAATTTTTGTGAAAAGTTATTTCTACTTAGAATAAGTAACTAACTTTGTACTGCATTGTCAGATAATTTGCTACTGGTAGTTTATTTTAGTGAAATAGATCAGAGGCTCAATTTTTCAGGTTCTGTAATCCTTTAGCATTCAGTTCTGTTCAGGAAAGTTGACTTCATGCTTTATATAGATACAAAGACATTTACCTCTTAATTCCTGTCTCTTTTATTTGAGCTAGAATGTATAAACTGTGCTCTGGTATCTTCTCATTAAATAGTCGTTTGCAAGTGGATTTGTAAAGATAAAATTACTATTCTATGAGTTTGTGCTATGAATAAGTATTACATTTCTTACATGTTCATTTATTTCACTTATTTTTTACTTATTTTCTTCCAAACTATTTGGATCATAAATGGATATGAATATAAGATTTTTTCTATTTAAGCTCATTCTACTAAGATTTTGTTGATCAGTGCAGAAACCAAAGGTTTGTGATGTTCATCCTTTCTTACATGTTCTGGTAGCAGTTATGACCAATATTTTCTCAATTCTAAAGGCAATTACAGATTACAGAAAAATGATAGAAGGTAACTCAATACATCAGAAACACTGAGCTCCTCGAAGGCAAAAAAACATTTTATCCAATTCTGTCTATCCAGTGCCTGGAACACAGTTGGCCCTCAGTAAAAGTCCACGGAATTATTTCTGATAAATGATGCCTTAAATCAGAGTTTCACACACCAGCATTTATAGATGTTTTGTACCAGATAATCTATTGCGGTAAGGGACTGTCCCGTGCTTTGTAAGATGTTGAGTAGCATCCCTGATCTCTAAATGGTACCTCCTCTACACCCGATCTTGAGAATAAAAAATGTCTCCAGATTTGTTAACAGTATTTGTTGTATTTTAGTTGTAGAAAAAAGTTAAGGATCCAGGTCTGCTGGTTTACAATCTGGTACTATTCCCACCACCACACACTTTTTACACTCCCTGTCCTATATAATTTGTAGCAACAAGAATAGAAAAAACAAAAGCTACTATCTGTCAAGCTCTTACTATATTCTAGGCAATTTGTTATGTAATTTGTGTATATTTTCTCATTTAATCTCTAAAGCAACTGTAGGGGAAACGTAAAATTATCATCTTCATTTTATAAATTAAGAGATTGAATAAACTGTCCAATGTCATCAATCTATTAAATGTTACTTAACTAACATTTAGAGATCTTTAGTGTTACCCTGTACACGGATGTCTATTGCATAATCATTGCCATATTTTCCTGATACACGTATTTATTCTCTAATCAACTTTAGTCTTGAATACGTGGCATGTCCACTACCAGAAAATATCCTTATTTCTTTTCCAGAAGAGTTCTGGTTCTATCAGTAAGTAACACAGCCTTATGCATCCAAATTCCTTTAAGACTCTCCCAAATGTAAAGAAGAGAGTTAAAATTTATGGAAACTCTCTCCGTTAAGAGATTTTTTAATGAACCATTGACCCACGTTTCCAAGCACAGAAATTTAGTTCAGTGTCACATAAGATGTTCATGATTCTAACAGGCAGACATGACCTGTTTCATAAAGTGGTGATTCACATTTTATTTTGCTTGACTTAAACACAAACAAGTTCCTCAGAAGTCATAATAATGAATACAGCAATATCCAATAATGCTAGATTCATTTTCTTGGGAATGCCATTTTGCATTCATTTAAAAATCAAATAACACAGGTCATGGAATGGTCAGATTAGGGAGAATGAAATAACTTCTTTGTTTGTGGGGGATACACTGCCAAATCACAGCTGTGATGCTGGAGGTGATTCACAAAGAGTTACTCTGAAAATTAAGAAAATGATCTGGTGGCTTAGACGTAAAAATTAGAAAAGATGATAGTCTGATCCTTGCTGTTGGTATTGACTCCCTTCCCTTAATAAAAGCTGTTTATCATGTTCTGCCTGGTAATCTCATGAACAATTCATTTACACACCACCTTTTCATGTATCAACCAAGTCATGGACACATTGGTTGCTTGTGTAATTTGTATTTTTACAGTTGCTAAAAGGGTGTGCTAAAAGTTTTAGAATTTCAAATAAAATTTAATTTACATGAACTACATTTAAACTGCTATGATGACTTTAGTAATTACCCATAATATACTGTAACCAGGAAAGTGGCTGGAGATTTGGACCTTAGAGGCCAATCTCTTCCCCAGCGCCAGGACGCCTTCCACATAATTTCTGTTTAAAGATTTCCAGCCACCTGAAGGTTTCCAGCTCATTTAGTTGTTGAAAGGCTCTAATGGTTAGAAAAATCTCCATTAGCAATTTTTCCTTTTGATAGGAATCAGCTTTGACTTTTATTTGTTGATCTTAAACAGCACACACAGCATGCCACGTGCCTGTTCCCAGAGGATAGATTGCATACATGTAGCTTGGAAGAACATGAATATCTGCAGTTCTCCTCTGTGAGGCTCATTTGTTCAAAAGTCACATACACTCCATTTTTTTGTTTGTTTCTGTAAAAGAATAGGGAGGAACTTTATGTCTGTGTTCCAAATGGACTAGATTTTAGAGCTCTTTGCAACTCTGGGATTGTATGAATCTGTGAATTTTGCTAACTGTTTTCTTCCAATGCATAAAAAAGATTGTCAGCAATGGAGCTGTAACCATTCTTCAGAGACAAAGAAAGTGAGGCATGAAAATGTCACAGCATAGCCAAATTATTATACATAGCAATTGTGGAGTCAGGAACATAACTCTAAGTGAGGCAAGAAAGAGACCATACTCAAGGTCGGTAGGGAAAAACACTGTGTTCGGGGTTTTTTTTTTTTTTTATTCTTTTCTTCTTTCACGTTCTCCTGCAAAATTTCAGCCCAAGGAAAAGTTCCTGCCTCTTCTGTACTGAATTACATCAGAAACATTTGGCTCATCCTGTCCAAATGCAACAACGACAAATATTATAATTATTTCCAACTCTTGTAAGGTAGTAGAAGGAAAAAAAAAAGGATAAAACTTAAGTTTTTATCTTCACATTCCTCTTGTTATAACAAGAGACTCCCATTTCTTTGCACATTTTGAACAGCAAATAACCCTTGCTGGAATATTTCAAGGGGAAGGAGTCAATTCTTTTCTCTTGTCATCCTCTCAGTACTAAACAAGGCACATATTTCCATTCTCTAAGGGTACAATCTGACATCTCTTTACTTAGAACCAGGGCAGCATTAAACCCAAAATTTATTTCCTGGATATTAATGACAACTGCATTAAATTGATTGTACAAAATTAAACTTTCTCCTGCTGTTATTGCTGATATGAGAAAACCGTGTTAGTTTAATAGAGTGAGTTCTGCTGTTAACAAAAAAAAGAGCATCTCAGAAAACCAAATGTTTTTTATCTAATAAACCTATTCTGGTACCTAAGAGAGCTCCCATCACTCAACACCATGGAGATGATTAGATATAATACTTGGCACTTTGGGGCTCCCTTGTTACCCAGAGATGGTAATTAAAAAAACTAGATTTTTATTGGAAAACTAGATTCTTCATTGGAAAGCCACATCAAGTCTAAATTTAATAAAACATTTTAATACATCCAAACTATAAAAATCGGCTTTGACAAGTGCATTTCTTAATCTGAATTTTTTAATAGTAAGGGAACATTCAAGGAATATTAAGTAGTACAGCCCAGAAACTATCTGCTTAGAAGCTGTCAGTATTCCTCAAAGGTAAAGATGTCCTGAACATAAGATGTGCTTCAAAATGACAGATTAAACTAATATGCATTTAAAGGTAGACTGTTTTATATTTGGATGGGAAAATACATTTTACCCTGAGGAGAAAACAATATAGCTTTTATTGTTTGAAAAAAAAAAAAACTTTTTTTTTTTTTAGAGCATCAATGGAAAAGGCCTTATTTTAAATGTAATTCTCCCTTGATTTGTATAAGACTTGTCAGTTCTTTTTTTTTAGAATTTCTGAATTCATTTCCTCTTATCCATTCTGACTACCTTAGCTCAGGAGCTATCATCTCTTTCTTGAATTACTGCAATAACTCATATGTCTCCAAGCACCCTTCTCTCTCTTTCTCTCTCTCTGGTTTAGCACCTATGTCTTTCACACTTCTATCTAATTTACATGAAACTTCTTTCTAAAGTACACAACTGCTTAAATTCCTTTATATTTCCCAAGGATTACAGTACTCCTCTTGTAGCACAAGGGCCTTTGTGAGCTAGCCTAGCCTACCTCCCAGCCCTGCATGTTTTGTCAATCTCTTCGGGCCTTCTCTTCCCTTAACAAACCAATCTGTTTTCAGTTCTTCAGAAGCATCATGATCTATCAAGCCACTTTGCTTTGCCTAGGGTGTTCTCAAATCCCATTCCTCCAATGACAGGACTCACTCAGGTCAACTTTTCCAGAGTGATCTCTCTCTCTCTCTCTCTCATATATGTATATACTGTTTTATCATATAACATTGATTAATGAGTTAATAAATGGGAAAATGATACTACAGATAGTAAATGTAGACTAAAATGAGAAAGTCTGCATGTCCAGTGTCTTCTGTAGCAGGGCTTAGGTTTGAATGTGCAGTTTTTTAAGAGAAAACAAGAGGTCTCAGACCGAGGCTTCCATTTGGCTGATTTTGAGGGAGAGCTCTTTCAAACTACTTGGTATCAGGATTATTTGAAACAGCCACATATGTGTGTACACCACTGTGATGAGCTAAAGTCACTCCCTTGCTCTGGGTCATGTCTTCCTTGAAAGTAAAGAAAAGAGGGTTGTCCTCAGAAGTGCCACCCAGATCCTCTCTCAGAGTCACCTGACACCAAAGACAGTTTTTGGAGAGTCCCATAGTAGTGCCTTATGTCTATTGCAATGACTTACTTAGGAAAACTACTACTGAAAATCTCTCAGCCTGAATATTTGCATCTACAAGACTGTGAGTGTATGAAAGTACTATGTACCTCACCCCATTGTTGGGAGGTGTAAAAATCAGTCCTAGTTGGGATGCCTTTATCACAGGCATAGGGTAAGTCCTCAATCATTGGCAACTACTATCATTATTAAAATGAACTCGAATTTCTTGATATATGAAGCAGACAGTGGATGAGTTGAAAGACATGGGAAGAGGAGAGAGAGAGAGAACCAACATTGTCCCTTGACCAAAAATGCTGCCAGTGCAAAGTTGAGGCCTGGTTAAGAGGAAAGTTAGTTACTTAGAAACACAGTTATGTCCACTGCCAGAAAAATACAGCACATGGAAAGAACAGCACAAAAACCTTCAGGAGTGATTGCAAAGCATACACTGTCCCCTGGCCTAACCCTCCTCTACTCACAGCCAGTCACAACCACGCCTTTCTCATGACTCAGGGTCAGATTTGCCACAAGGCTCAATATTGAGAATGAGAAATAGCTCTCCAAATCACGCGAAAGGAGAGATGAGGGCACACTGAGACGGTTTCAATGCTGTCCTTATCCTCTTTGGGAGAAAATGGGATGATCGCTATTTTGTCCCAATGTACAAATTCTTATCAGAATATTTCACAAAGTAAAGTGTAAAAATTGTGATTAAGCCTACTGTGTCAGTATTTCCTTTTAAGGATCATGCTTTTGGTGTCAAATTCAAGAATGTTTTGAATAGCTGTAGATGCTGAAGATTTTTCTCCTATTATTTTTGTTAAAGTTTTATAGTTTTAGGTTTTATATTTAAGTCTGTAATTTTTAATATAATTTTTGTATAAGATGTGAAACTTAAGTGAGAGTGAGGCTTTCCTTTTTTTTTTTTTTTTTGCCTATGGATGTCCAATTGTCCATTAAATTACTTTTATGGTTTGTCAAAAATCAATCAGTTGGCCATATTTGTGGGCATCTACTTTGGAGTTTTCTACTTTGTTCAATTGATCTATGAGTCTATCCCAGTGCCAGCACCACACAGACTTAATTACTGTAGCTATAAAGTCTTGAAATCAAGTAGACATGTGCCCCCCACTTTATTCTCCTCTTCAAAATCATTTTAGATATTCTAGTTTCTTTACATTTTCAAGTAAATTTTAGAATAATCTTGTCTATGTCTACAAAATCTTACAGGAATTTTGATAGGAATTATACTAAACCTGCATATAAATTTATAGCGAATTAAGATCGCCACTATATTGAATCTTCCAAATTTTGAAGGCCATATTTTATCCATTTATTTAGACTTTCTTTGATTTCTTTCATTAGCATTTTGGATTCTTTTGCATACAGGTCATGTACATATTTTGTTAAATATAAACTTAAGTTTTTTTAAATTTTTTTCCATGATTATATAAGGTGTTGCATTTTTAATTTCAGTATTACATGTTTATTGCTAGCATATAGAAACAAATTGATTTGTGTATGTTTATCTTGGATCTTGTGACCATGTTAATCTCATTTATTTATTCTAGGAGTTTGTCTCTTTGTTTTTCTCTTTTTAGATTCTGTAAAATTATCTGCATAGACAATCATGTCATCTGTACATCCAGTTTTCCTTCTTCCTTCCCAAAATGAATACTCTTATTTCCTTTCCGGATCTTAATTGCACTAGCTGAGATATCTAGAACGATGTTAAAGAGAAGTGGTAACACCAGACATACTTTTCTTGTTCTCAGTCTTAATGAAAGAGCATCCAGTTTCTCACAATTAAGTATGATGTTATCTATGGGTTTTTATAGCTGCTTTTAATCATGTTGAGGAAGTTACTTTTTTTTGTAGTTTGGGGGGACATTTTATCATGAATGAGTGTTGGATTTGCCAAATTATTTTTCTGAATCAATTGGTATGACCATATAATTTTTTCTTCTTTAGTTTGTTGATGTGGTGGGTTGCAAGGACTATTTTGACTATTGAACAAGTATCACATGCCTGCAATAAATCTCACTTCATTCATGAGGTATGATTCTTTTTATACATTGTTGGATTCAATTTACTAATATTTTGTTAAACATTTTTTGCATCTATAAAAGATATTTTTCTGTAGTTTTCATCTCTTTTTCTGGTTTTGGTATTAGGGTAATGCTGGTCTTATCGGATGAGTTAGGGAGTATTCCTTCAGCTCCTATCTTACTGAAGAGATTGTGAAAAATTGGTAGCATTTATCCTGTAAGTGTTTGATAAAATTCACCACTGATATCATCTGAAGAAGGTACTTCTATTTTGTAAGGATATGAATTACTGATTAAAGTTATTTAATAGATATAGGCCTATTCAGATTATATCTCTCCTTGCCTGAGTTTTTTGGTCTGAGGTCCCTTTTCTTTTCTTTGAGATGTCTCTCATTAATGAACATTCTCCGTATTGCAACAGCCTGAATAAAATCATCTCCTTAATTGTACCATTCATGCCATCTTTCTTAGTTCCAAGAGAAGTTCACAGTGGTTTAAACACACACCATGTGTATTTATACTACTCTGCCTGGATGGAGGTAGGTGCTGACTTTGCTTCAGGGGGCAGCAATATTAGGCTCTGGTCAGTGGTCAGTTGTTTACGTATCCCTATTAGCTCCTTCAATCTGTATTTTTTAGACACTGATAGAAACAGTTTTATTATTTGTGGATGTTATTTATTTCCTCTTGTTCTTTATTTTATTAACCTTTTTCATAGCATCTATGTACTATATTGAGGGAAAAAAATCAAAATATTATTATAAAATCCAGTGTGTCTAATGTTCTTTGTTTTACTTGGGGTGAGATAGAAGAAAAAGCAAAGTGGCTAGGCAATAGTTGTACCAGTTTTGCTACATTCATGTCTGTAAGTTGTGTAGTCCAACTACCAAGAAGGCTGACTCAGATCTGTTATTTGTAAGAAAATAATTGAAATGACAAGTTAGAGATGGGTGCAATAACTGCTTGTTTTATAAACTGGCCTATTAAACTGAACTGAGATCTTCTTGCATAAGAGGCATAATTTCAGGTCATAATAGTCTCCAATGTCCTTTTAGGAAAAGAATACAATGGCCTCCTTTTAAAAATGTCTTCCCTGGTCTTTCTTCTATGGCAAGAATAAATTTCCTGGGACATTCTGTGCACAGCCTGTTATTAATTTGTCTTGAAGCTTCTATTCATTAATATGCCCATAGGAATTGTATTTATTGCTCTCAGACAAGAATATTAGTATTATAACATGCTGCTTCTAATCAAATCACATTGTTTTCTTCTGATAATTAGTAGCTTTGGGCACCAGAGAAAACCAACAGTAGTTATAGTAACTCTCTTAGCTATAAACAGCTCTTTTAATTATGTGTTGGGCAGGCAAGACTTGAGGTTGGCCCTGATTTGAAATTGACATATAACTATGAACAAACCATGCCCAGCAGGGAGAATCCAAAATCAGAGCCTGATTCCGAGGCCACCTTGTTGTAGTATAATAGAATCCAGAATAAAGTAAGAGAGGATGGATGATTCACAATCTCAGCAGTAAAGAATGAGATGTGAAAGATGAGAGTCACAGGAGGCCATCATTTCAAATAAGAATAATTTTAATGTGATCTTGGGATAAATAATTAAGTCAGAATTAGCTAGATGTACATATTAAAAAAAGATTATTTGACATGGGCACAAATATCATTAACAGCTACCCATGACACAGAATACAAATAAAGATAATTTGCAAACCATATAAGTTGTTTTATTAAAGATCATGCAATTGCATAAATCATTACCAAATTACAACACAGCTGTATGACATACTGGGCACTCAGAATTTAAAATTTTAATTTAAAAACCACACTACATCTATCTGCTTTCACATAATTTTTTACTCCAGGGCACTACAATCTACTGTAGAAAAAATAAAGACCTAATAATTCATCCTGCTACCAGAATCACTAAACATGTCAACTACAGGTAATAAATAAAAAATATATAAATACATAAGAAAAAGAAAAATAATAAAAATATTTTCATTCTGATGTTAAATAAAAACCAATAAACAATCAAAAACGATAAAAATGTCAACAATAACAAAAAATAGGGTCACCCTAACTATTCTTGGTTCTAAAATAACAAAATCTTAAATGTGTCCCATAAATCTGACTCCCACAGAGACAAGTTGTGATTCTGTTGTTTGCTGATGTCTAAAGACATCATTTGAAATAATCATTTGAAATAATCTTTGCATTGATAGTGAATCTGTGGGTTTCTAAAGAACAACAGAACCATTAACATGTAAAAAGAAAATCAAACTGCAGATACACTGATCTTTTTATCACCCAGGTTCTAAGTTAAGCAGGTGGGCTGGGTCTTGCAGGAAAAGAGGAACAAGGACCTAAAAGCGAGAATGCAGGACCTCTGACTGAGGAGGCCTGGGCTGGCTATGGGTAATCTGCAGGAGTGATTAGAGAAAAGAGGAGAAGCAAACTCCTTTCTTCCTCCCCATACTTCCAAACTGCTTTACCCTGAGGACTGGAAATAGGGAAGGCAGACAGTGTTCTATTTAGGGACACTATTTGGACGAGTGGGCTACTATTAGCCTGATCCTTCCCTTAAATTCTCCTAAGTCTGTTCATACTTGAAGAACACACATACAGAGAGAACTGTAGCATATGTCTGAATTCTTTCATGCCATGCCAAGATTGGGTTCAAAACACTATTAGAGAGGCCAAGAGAACATTTACTCCAACTCATTTACTTTATTTTATTTATTTTTTTTTTTTGGGACAGAGTCTCGCTCTGTTGCCCGGGCTAGAGTGAGTGCCGTGGTGTCAGCCTAGCTCACAGCAACCTCAGACTCCTGGGCTTAAGCGATCCTACTGCCTCAGCCTCCCGAGTAGCTGGGACTACAGGCATGAGCCACCATGCCCGGCTAATTTTTTTGTATATATATTTTTAGTTGGCCAGATAATTTCTTTCTATTTTTAGTAGAGACGGGGTCTCACTCTTGCTCAGGCTGGTCTCGAACTCCTGACCTCGAGCGATCCACCCGCCTCGGCCTCCCAGAACTAGGATTACAGGCGTGAGCCACCGCGCCCAGCCCATTTACTTTATATACACATGCAAAATGAAGGTATCAGATCTATTGAATCCTTGTCCCTTAAATCTGAATTTTAACAATTTCTTCGTGTAAGTGATCTACACTAAAATTTTTAAAACTGCTATCATAGCACTATTTTCCTGTATTCTGAAAAATATGCAATCTTACTTGTAATATAGATTTGCCCTTGAGGTAGAAAATGTATTTTAATACAATAGTAGGCAGCTAGATACCTGGGCTAGCTTATTAATATATAAGTCATTTTAATAAATCTTTGTCCACACTTTCAGATGCATCAACTTGTTTATTTCTCTACCAGTACAGAAATAGTGAAAACAAAGAAGCAAAAAAAGAATGTAATACACTTCCTATATAAACATGCAGAATTTGCAGGCCTCCTGAAATACCCCTTTTAATGATGACATTAGAAGAATAGATTGTACAATGTAAAACATAAGTAGTATAATAAAGATTATAAATATTTTGGGAGAATTTTGTGAATAACTTTTCCTAAATGCAAAAAATGTATGACTAAGGTTCATTAATAAAGAACAGGAAAGATAGTGATGAAATAAAGAAAAGAAATACTATGGTTTAGTGAACTACTTCACTTCTGGAATCCTGCAGAACTCAATTAAAATTCAACTGCAATTGTGAATGACCTCCTTTCCTAATGTGCTTCCAGTAAATATTTATTTCTACCATACCTAATATAGTCATTGAAAGGGAAACCTTAAATTTGAAAAATTTCTTCTGTGTATCAATTTATCATTATTATAACACACATATGCTATTACTTGTTAAATGTGGAAGTCTTTGAAAATAAACATTTATAAAATAATTACTAGAACAATTATGGTAAATGACTCATTAGGAAATCTTACAGTACTATCAGCACAGTCATTTTTGAGAAATTTCTAAGAAAATTAATTTTATATTTGTGCTAAGATATAATGAAATTAAAAAGTTACATTATAATACAAAATAACCCATTATAATGAAAACTTATTACAAAATATCTGCCTCATCAACTTCAGCCCTGACATAACAAGTTATTTCTTATGGTCATTAAAAACACAAAACTACATCAGGCAAAATTAGATTATCTTTATTGATTTTTGTCAATAAATTCAATTTTGGAAGCCTAACTCCTTTTCAGTTAGAAATAACTTCATAGTGATCATTCACTCATTTGGAAATGGAAACATGGCTAATAAGGACTGATCCAAATAGATGTTTACTATTAATACAACCAATAATTATTGTGATTTATTGCAATTTATTAGAAGTTTTTAATGACTGAAAACTTTTTATATATGGGGAAGTTACTTCTCACAGAATGACACATACACTCTCTCTTTCACTGTTTCTCTCCCTCTCTCTCTAGCTTTTACTCTCTCTCTCTTGTTCTCACTCTTGCTTTCTCCATCAATAGGAAGTGAAAAGGCAAAGAAAAGTTGAAATCACATTGTTACACAATTTTCCTGCTAGGATTTCCTAACAGTGAGAGCTCTGTTCCATTGAATTATCTAATGATATCTATAACTCTCTCAGGCGTACATTGCTTGTTGGTTGGCATTCCATTTTAAAGAGATGTCCTTTCTCCATATTTGTATTTTGTCTTTTATTGTATACACAATGGACTTGTGTATTTCTATTTTATTCAGTGTACTGTATCTTGGTATTGTCATCATTTGTTTCGATGCTCAAATCCTACCAGATTTAGCTAATGTGAGCCATTTCAAGTGGGCTTCCTCCTCTATGCCATTCTCATATGTATATTCCCATCATTTTTTGAGTATGTCCTTAATTTTTAATACAACATCCAGGTTCATCTTGTACTTTCCCTGACCAAGCCCTGAAATCAACCATTTCTCTAAGAAAACCTGATTCCATTTAGTAGAAAGTGGTATTTGGAGACCAAGACTTAGGAACTCATTATGCTTCATATTCTTCAACTACAAACTGAAAATGTCCTGAACAAGTCTATATTCTTTAGAAAAGTTTAAAAACATAAAAAAAATGAAGTGAAAATGACTACACCTGTCCACCATCCCCCAATTGTTTTTCTGCTTCCTTTCTCTTACACTCCATACCAATCAAATTATTCATGTGACAGCCAGCGGTATCTTTTTAAAATGGATGTTGGATCACCTCTTTAACCTTTTTACACTCTGTAAGTGTTTCATTTTGCACTTCAAATTAAAAGGGAAACATAAAGAAAAAAGGAAGGAGGGAAAAAAGGGAGGAAGTGAAGGAGGAAAGGAAGGAAAAGAAGGAAGAAACTGTGCTACATGACCCTACATGATGTGTCCTATCCCAGCCTCTTTCACTCTCATCCGATATCATCCCCCATCAGGCTGTGGGATCCAGCCACTCTGACCTTCCTTCTTTTTTTCAAATACTCTAAATTCATTCCTGCTCCCACAGTCTGTGCCCTTGCTGCTCCCTCTGTCTGCAGTGGTCTCCCCCAGATGTCCTGGAGGACAGCCTTTCTTATCATTCAGAATTCATAGTGAAGGAGCTCTTTTCTTAGCCTCAAAAGAAAAGATAAAACATTTTGTAAATACCCTGGATTGGAATTAAGCTCTGAGACCTAACTGTCTCTTCCAAAATGTCAAAGCCTTTAACAAGATGCTCTTCTGCTGTACACACAGGCCTCCTAAGAAACTCCCTGTCCCCACACCTCCAGTTCTTACATCGCCACACTTCCCCCCCCCACCTCCTGTAGCAGGCCTGAGGAGAAGCCTCCATATAATAATAAAAAAGAAGTTCAAAGTTTTGACTGTAAAACAGGCATGAACATTTTGTTTACCAACTAGAGAATGTTGTGTTATTTTTAAGTGACTAGAATTTAATAGAGTGGAGGAAGAAATAGCCCAACAGAAGGAATTTTTTACGTCTCTAGAAGATATAAAATAAATTGCTTTGTGCGTATATCCCTTGATGTGTCATGCCTATGCAAAGTGGCAGTTATATATTCACTAAAGGACTATTAACTATTTTTTTTAGATTTTTATTTATTTATTTTCTTTCTTTTAAATTTCAGAATATTATGGGAGTACAAACATTTTGGTTACATATATTGCCTTTGCATTGCCCAAGCCAGAGCTACAAGCATGCCCATCCCCAAGACAGTGCACTCATAACTATTTTTTAATTACGCTTTTCCCTTTAATAGCACTTTGCACATAGGAGAAACTTATTCATTCACTTGTTAAAGCATTTGCTGAACAACTCCTATATGCCAGCCTATATCATCTTAGAGTTGACAATATCATGGCTCCTATCCTCAAAAAAATGCAAAAGCTTAAATGGTTTAGTTAACAAGAAAAACGGTGAGAATCTAGGCATGAAGTACTTTGCACAGTGTGTTATGAGCCAAGTGCCACTGGACACAGAGGAAGATGGGAGCACTGGAGTGGAAGAGTCAATTAAGCTGATCAAGAAATATTTTTTAGTTTTATACTATCCATATTATTAAATTGCTGTTACCTTATGGAAAGTATTTGAATTTAAAGGGAGCAACTATTATGGATAAAATCTTCACAGTGCAGATTAAGGAAAATCTCCTGGACAACTTTAAGGAGTCAAGTGAAATTCTGGAAGGCAGCTGTTCCCTTCCAAAGCAGAGGCAAAATTACCATTAGGAGATTGTCTATGGTGTATTATTTCAGGAGTGCCCAGGTGGGGTCAATTTTAGTGCATCTTATAATACCTCTCCCACTCAATTTACTGTTGTCTGAAATGCCATATGGAGCAATCTATTCCTTTATCCATCCTAAAGGAATGGATAACTTGAAAATACCTTTGAAGAGGAAGTAGATTTTTATTAGTTTGGCATGGAGGAATTTTACTATTTCCTGAGGAGAAGCTTTAATAGAAAAGTGGAGGGAAGTGTGTGACTTCCCTGGGTTACAAAATTACTAAAATGGCACCCTTGAGTGTGATAGGAAACAGAGAGAGGAGATGAGGAACATTGGTTGGACACAGATTCTCTTGTTGGTTATTTTGCTCTTTTCTGGTAATTTCTTTCTTTATTTCTTTGAACTTACCCCAACATTAATGATCTACCCATCTTTCCTCTGCATTTCTGAATTCCTAAGCCTCTCCTCAAGAAAACAAATTCAAAATTCTGTTTAAGATCCGAGAAACTCCTGTAACAATCTCAGTTTTTCTGTTAAGATTAGTCACGGGGAGGTAAGAAACAAAATGATTCACAGATGACACAGGCCAAATAAACCCAATGTGTATTGGCTAACTCTGCTTGGAAGTACACTTGTGAGCATTCTCCCATAATATAGTAGTGAACATTTGGGGCCCAGAAAAGATGCTTTACGTACAACATGTGTTATATCACCATCGTGCCTCGGACACAATTTATATCTAGTCTTGTAAGTCCCTGGGAGTTGTTAAGGGGCCAAAAGATTTCTATTTACATAAAAAAATTCTTTAGTGCCAGAGAATTTGCAACAATCCTCCTAAATCCACCTCCAAGAGGCTGATATCTAAGCCCTCGTCATAGGCAAACAATGCATGAATGTATTAATTTACTCAAAAAATATTCCCGCTGTGCCAGGAAACATGCTCAACTATGGGGATAAAGTGATAAATGAAATACAGTCTCAATTTTTGGAGATCGCAAAACATTCTTATTAAAACGGTTGGATAGGCCTTCTATTTTTTTCAAACACGGCACTATTGACTTAATGGAAAGGAATTAACTCAGTTTACCAAGCAGTCTATAAAGTGTAAAACAGTCCTTCCCAAAATCCCAACAGAAGAAATGATCACCAATGTGATTTCTTTTAAACAAGTTCCTATGTAAAGTCCTCTGGTAGCAGCAGTGTCTGTGAATCATGAAAGAAGGCCTTGGCATTCAAGTCCAGGCCAGGCTTTTGCACACATTTTAAACTCAAACTCCAAGAGTTGATCAGACCTGATGAAGAATACAGCCATGGTACAGCTCTGGCTCCCAGGAAAAGTCTAATCAGAATGGGTGCTTGCTCACATTCTCAAATTCTCAAGCAATTTTTTTTTTTTTTTTAAAGATAGGGTCTCATTCACCTGGTCTAGAGTGCAGTGTCTTCATCATAGCTCACAGCAACCTCAGACTCCTGGGCTGAAGCGATCCTCCTGCCTCAGCCTCCCAAGTAGCTGGTAATACAGGTGTGTGCCACCATGCCCAGCTAATTTTTTTTTTTTTTATTTCAGCTCATCATGGGGGTACATAAGTTCAGGTTATATACATTGTCCATGTCCCGCCCATCCCCCTGAGTCAGAGCCTCAAGCGTGTCCATTCTCCAGACAGTGCGCCTGGCTCTCACCATGTAGTCATACCTCCATCCCCTCCCCCCCCACCTCCCCGAGTCAGCACCTTCAAGCATGACCATTCCCCAGACGGTGTGCAATGCACTCATCATGTAGGCATACATCCATCCCCTCCCCCCACCCCCCATCTCAGTCTGATATCCAATTGGTATCCTTGCCTGATGTGCTTTTAGGTGATGATCAGGGAAACCAGTTTTCTGGTGAGTACATGTGATGCTTGTTTTTCCATTCTTTGGATACTTCACTTAATATAATGGGTTCCAGCTCTCTCCAGGAGAACCAAAGAGATGTCGTATCATCGTTATTTCTTATAGCTGAGTAGTACTCCATGGTATACATATACCACAGTTTACTAATCCATTCGTGTCAAGCAATTATTCATCAGTAGCTCCAAATAAAATAATTAATGTAGATGCCAGGGAACTGTATTTTGCCAAATTACCCAAGCTGAAAGGTTGAATCCCCTCAGTCCACATTGTAAGAAGAATTGTTTTAATATTTTTTTAGTTGTATGATTAAGGAAATCGTTGAGTAACCTATATTAATTAAGCCAGACTAGGCATGTTATAGGAAATAAAATTGCTAGTTAAGAAAGAGGCAGATCTAGAAAGGCTTTGAAATTCAGGATAGGTGGTTTGAAGTTGATTCTCTAAGCAGTGGTGACTAGAGAGGCCTTCTGAACAAACAAGAGACTTGGCCAACTTGGAATTTTGGAAAATGTAAACTGTTGACAATGTGCAGAGTGAAGAAGACTGTGCAAGGAGTCTAGATTGGGTTTTTTCCTTCACAAAAAGTAGGTGGCATAAAAAGGGGAAAGAAAGCAAAGGTAGACTGTATATTGCCTTTCAAATAAAAAAATAAATCATATTTGGATTTCTATATTATTAGAAACAAGAAAAAATGAAATAAATATATTTTCTTTTGGGTAATCTCCTTCCTTTTGTATTCACCATGTTCTTTTTAAAGTTCCAGATAGAAGCTTATATAAATGGATTTTAGCATAAAATATCGCTGGATGAAATGGCAACTGGAACACTATGGGGATAAAAAGTCTACTTTTCATTATATGTGTTTAGTATTTTAATTGTTTTAAGGTATTACCTACTTAAGGAAAAAATATATTAAAATCAAAAATGAAATAACTTTTGGTCACATAAAGAAGCAATTAACAAATAATAGATATATGCTTATTCAAAAGTAAGAATAATAATTATCACAAGAGTTTTATATTCATTAAGTTCCTGCTATATGCCTGGTACTGCTTTAAGCTCTTTCATATATAATATCATGACCAATTCAATGGATTTAGTATCATTAATCTCTGGAAGTGCAAGGGTAGCATTATTAGTAGTACTTCCAAGTTATTGATGAGTTATAGAGAGGTTTACTAACGTGTCTATGAGATTACCCAGTTTATTACTAGCAGAATTAAGAAATGAATTGAGACCATGTAACTACATATATGTACATATTTCTATCATTTAAGAAAATAAAATCAGAAAGCAAGGCTGTGTATGATCACGATTGGCTCTGCCAGCCACAATATTTGGGGCAGATGTTTCTGCAAAGAAAATGCCTTATGTCTGTTTCCATGTTTGATAATTCTAACTTCAGGGTTCAATGACTGACCACACCTGACCAGCCTGTTGATGTCCAAGGCATTCAACAGACCACAGGGATGAAGCCATTTTTTGTTTCAAAAGAAAGAAGAATAGACATTAAATAATAAAAACCTCTGTCACATAAACACTTTGGAAATAGTAAATCTTCCCCAATATCCAAACTAAATATTAGGACCCAGAAGGAAATAAAGAATCAGTGAGTCTTTTACTAATTCTTTCAAAATCCAGAGATTTCTTAAAGATCAGTCTACTTTGCACCTGCCAAATAAATTATTGAATTTATAAATCTGACGCGAAGCCAGAGCTACTGATCAGTGAAATTGGTTGCAAGTGGCCGGAAGATCTGCACTGCTGAGATCCCCAGCAAATGGCAACACCACTCACAGCGTGTGGGATTGCAGGATCCTGCTGTGAAAACATTACAAAGTGGCCTGCACTTTACTGCCTGGCCTAGGTGATAAGTCATTTTTGGAGTCTTACGATGCTTCTGAATGATCCTGGGCCCATGGTTCCCCAATTTAATAAGATTAGAGTTTGGAAGGAGTGTTGGCCCGAACTGGCCTTTGTCAAGGTGGTGTTCCATCAAAACCCACTCTACAGAAAACAACCATTACATTTTTTCGGTTGTCCTTTGACAACCGTCTAATATCCCAATTTTACATTTATCTGGAAACTCTAAATGAAAGTAAATGTCACATTTATGTGAAATTGCCTAATCCTAAAAGAATGAATTACTCTGATATTTGGCAGGAGTTGGTGAAGCACTGAATGCATTGAGTCGATCCTTAGCAAATTGTAGCCTAGGGTGTACCGTAGCAATCTTAAGACCCTAAAAGGCTTTATGATTCATTTTTAATTATTTTCAAATCAAGAGAAATAAAGGTATATATTTTGGTGAAGAAAGCCAAGGTATCTGTGAGTTCACTTATTGCAAACCGTGAGTTTTCATTGATAAGTGGAACTAAAAGCTGGCTTGCTTGTGAACTACTGAGTTATGAATGGTTACTAAAAGCTATATATTATAAGAACTTGCCAAATAATCTAATCCATTAACCTAATGTTAAGTCTTGGCAACATTTAACAGCATAGCAAAGTTTCTGCTATGCACATGAAATTCTTAAAATTTTAGGAAGATTTTTTATTAATACATTTTGAGTGTTTTCTTAATGCTTTCATTGCTTTTATTTTTAATTTAGTTATAAATTACTATCAGTTTAATATCATTACCTTCAATTTGGTTTGCAGCAGGTGTTTTGGTAAATTATACAATATATGGCCATTTATATTTGTGTCAATGGTATTTTTGATGTATAATTTTCCAACTCTACTTGCATAAAATATATTCCATAAAAAAACATGCAAAACACCATATACTTGCAGATAAAGCAGAGCTATTTATAATACTCCAGAGTATGTTTGACAGTGTGAACAATTACTCACTTCTACAGAACCTCCTGGGTAAAACTGGAGAGGGATCATGCCTGAAATGTGAGTAGGGGTGGAGTGGACATTATAGTGTGAATGAATAAGAGTGACATATCCCAGGGATTTCTATGGAACACAGAAATTGGTAGATGTTGATGTGCATGGGAGAGAGAAGTTGGTATGAATTCCTTTAAAAACAAACTTTATAGGTAAAATAATTTGTCTCCCTCAACTTCTTCCTCAGTATTAAAAAATGGAAGGGGGCAAGAGACATTGATAAAACAACTATTAGTTGGGAAATGCAAAGTGCATCAAACTCAAAAATTCTAATTGAAGAATTCATAATTTTGGGTTTTTTCTTTTTTATATACCTCATATACCTTTTAGTGAAGAAATATTAAATACAGAGTTTTCACGCATTCCAAATCATGACAGTTCATTCCAGCAACTTTGGTACATTTGCCATATATGTGTCTTTTGATTGATCCTGAGTGCTACCAGCTCAATTGCAAACTTGACCAATCGCTGAGCCACAGCAACTAATCCCACTATTCACAAACTAGGTTCTTTGAAAAGAGAGCTTTAAAGCTTGTGCTTCTGGCAGCCACCCTCATTGCAGAATACAAGATTTTGAAGTGAAATAGCCAATGACAAACTCCTTAGAGAGTCTGTGATGCCTTGAAATCAGGTATTTCTTGGTCTAAATCCCAGCTCTGCCACTGAGCTTCCACGGAACCTCTTTTGATCTCAGTTATTTCTTAAGTACAATGGAATAAGACCTGCATAGAAAGATTCCTTATAAAAACAGATCATAAGCTAACATATATTAAGTGATAAAATGTTTTATACTATATACATATGTATATAACCATATGAATACAAAATATATACATACATAGACATATATGCATAGGAAAACTATCTGTGAATAGTGGAATTATAGCTGATTACTTATCTTTTTTAAACTTTTCTATCATCTTTTTTAAACCTATTATTTTTTAAATCAGTGAAATAAAAATATTTTCATTTCCCAAACAAATTTATTTCAGGAGTCCCTGAATTACTATTTTTACATTAACTTCTTTCAATATTTACTGCTGATGTAGTCTATTTAACTGAAAATTTCAAAATAGGAATATACAACTTTCTGAAGTATGTAAATGACGCAGCAACAGTGTCCATTTTCCTTAGTGCATGTTTGCAAGGACATACCAAATTATGGAAAACTGAAATTTGTTCAGTGTTCATTTTCTTCCTTGCGTGGTATCACCAGCAGTTACAGTCTAATTGGCCTAGAATGAGAACATCTTAGATGAGATTCTGCGCAGGCAATTGACATGAAAGCACTCTCTGCTGAGAAGCTAGACTGTTGCTCAATTCTTCAAATATAACAAATTATAGTTCTCTTAAAAATAATGTAATTTGGGAGACACTAGTATCTCTTGTGAGCTAATTAGTCATCAGTCAGTGGTAATTATATGGGCATGGTTCCTAAGTAGATAGCAGGGAGAGAGGTGCTGGGGATTCTGCTTTTAACAGCATCCATACCATTCCATTTCCCTTAATGGCCATTCTGAAACTTCTACAGAAGCAGAAAGTGGTTAATAACCAGTCATTTCCCCTTTTCCTAGAGAATTTTAATGAAGACCAGTGCTTTACTGATATGTTAAGAAGCTTTCATCTCATACTATACCATATTCATCAGTTTCACATGAAACAGAGGAAGTGAGCCAATGAAGATTTGACCATATTTCAAATAAATATTTTCCACTACCCAGGCAATTCTTAGGATTTAATGTCCAGTCAGTAATTTATATGGAGAAATAGAATCTACTCTCAGTAATATAATGACAGTGGTAGATTATCAACTACATGATCCTGCTGGATCAGGAAACTAGACAGGAACTAGCAGTCTGAGAAGGTTCAATCCCTCACACCAAAATATCTGTACTTGAACTCTGCGGAGGAAGTAACTTAGATTTAGCGTGCTGATTTGACTTAACTTTTTTTTCTCTTTTTATTGTATGAAAAAAAAAATCCTCTCCTCTTTTTTTTTTTTTGCATTATGTTTCATTTTGTTTTGTTTTTCCAAGGTCCTTCAACAGTGATCTGGCTAATTAAGAAAGCTTGGTGACAGCAATAGGGCCTCTAATGGGTAAGTAGCCACAAAGAAGTTGACAGTGTATCTGCCGCAATAAGCAAAACTCTAAAAAAGGATGTCCTTGCCTTGGATTGACTATAATTACTCTGGAGCACCAGTGGTGCAACAGCTGATAGGCATGTATAATTACAGCAAAAGGAAAAAAAGTAATTGGTCGCTTCCCGTAATCTATTATAGTCTGTTTTCCATTGCCTTATACCATCTTAGCAAAATGGTCTTCTGAATATTTGAAGATCTCAGCTCAAATTAATCAAATTATTATGAGTTTGAAATTAACAGTGCATGCTAGCCTAACTTAAAACTCTGACTTTTGAATTGATGTCTCTGGCAAGCAATATAATCAACCAAAATTTGCAGGGTGTGCAGGTGTTGTACGCATACATACAGATTTACAAGCACAAAAGCTTTAAAGAACTAATCTGTGGTCATAAACTCATTGAGATGCCCCCTTTTAAAATACAAAATAATATATTAAAGTGCCATATGCAACTGGATATATTTTCCAGACATTCCTGACAGGATAATCTAAAGAGCAGTTATTAAAAAAATAATATTATAGAAAAAGCTGTATCTTAGTAAATGTTTGGACAGAAAGAAAAATATACAGGATGTTTTATTCAAATGAAATCCTAGTGTAATAAATTCAACTTTAATTATCTATAATAAAATTCTCAAATAAATATAGACAGAAAGGGAAATTCTTAACCTGATAAAAAGAATATCAGAAAATCTACATCAAAGAACACACCAAATAGTGAAATACTGATGGCATTACCTTTACAATCAGGAGGAAGACATTACCAGTAACTATTCAGATTTGGACAAACTCAGAGATTTTAGCTAGTGAATCAGGATAAGACAAAAAGTGAAAGAAAATATTTAAAAATTGGAGAGGGAAAAAATAGGTTTGAATGACATGATTACATTGAAAAAAAAAAGCCAAGAGAGTTTGCAAATGATTAAAAATAAAAAAAGAGTTCAGCAAGATTGCTGGACCCAAAAATCAATACTCAAAATCAATTGCATTTCTGTTTACAAACCAAAGATAACATTTAAAACAGAAAAGGAGAAAGGAAGGAAGTAAGGAAAGAAGGAAGGAACTGTAAGGTACCTAGAAATAAATGTAATGAAAGATTTACCAAGTATTTATAGAGAAAAGTATAAAATATTAGTGAGGGCCTTAAAAAATCCTATACACATTGAGAGAGATATACATGTTTATGTACCAGGAGACTCAATATCTTAATAATGTAACTTATCATCATATGAATCCACAAAGTCAATGCAATTCTAGTCAAAATCTCAACAGGATTCTTTACAGAACTTGATATATTGCTTTTAAAATTTATGTATTAGGAGCCAATTATAGGCAAGAAGCAAATATTGCAGAACAAGCTGCGTTCTTACCCTGTCACATTTGAGGACTTCTTAAAAAGTAGTAATAGTAATGTGCAAAATTTGCCCAATAGTACAATGGAATAAAATATAGAGTGAATAAACAAACATACACATATGTTAAATGTGATATATTTGTGACATCACAAATCAGTAATCTTAGGAAATGAATAATCTTAGGAAATTTTTACATGGTGGACATTACTAGTTCTTTCTCCCTTTGTGCAGGGAAATTGAAGATTTCACTTCCAAGTTGCCTTGATGTTAATTAAGCCATGTGGATACTTATTCTCAATGGGTCATAAGTGGAAGTGATGCAAAGAGTGTGTGCTTTCTGTGCTCTTTTCCCCTGCAGCACTAGTGAAGGAGGTTGAATGTCCCAGATGGTCCAGCTATGAGATGTCAGAGCTAACACAACCTAAGTCTTTGAGTGAGTGACTTGTGGGCCCCACTCCACAATGTTGGATGATACCATGAATAAAAAGTAAACTTGCCTTGTATTGTCACTAAAAATTGGGGAACTATTTGTTATATTATAAAACTAGCCCATCCTGAAGGATACAATTATTAATGTAAAAAACAAAATAGACACTATCTCAGACCATGGAAAAACAGTTCTAAGTAGACTCAAGTCTTAAATATAGAAAAGCAAAACATCAAAAAATAAGAAGATAAACAATAATATCATTATGACCTCAGAACATAGAAGGATTTGTTAAACAATACACAAAAATAAAGAAAAATTTATAAATTTGGGAACATCTATATTAAACATGGCTCTATGACAAGTTATGCCATAAATTAAGCATGCATGCTCACACACACACATTCTCCATTAATTAATTTATAAGAAATAACAATCCAGTAGAAATAATTGATCAAAGATATGAACAAGCAGAGAAGATGAAAGATAAATTAATTTTAAAAATGCTCACTAATAGGGAAGTGTAATTAAGCAAGTAATGAAATACTCTATCGTATCCATCAGATTGGCAAAAATTAAGATGCATAACATTTTGACATGTTGTTGAGGAACTGGAGCAACAGAAAGTACAATTATATGGTTGGATATCAATTGTAACCATTTTAGAGTGCAGTTTTCAAATATTTAATAATTAGAATATCCACATGAACTTAAATTTAAAAAAATTATACTCCTAGATATACACCTTAGAGATTTTTCCATATTTGCAAAAAATAATTACTACAGCACTATTTGTAATAAAGAAAAGTAGGAAACACCTAAAGTCACGCTTTCCTCTTCCCTTTCTATCATACCTAACTTCTTTCACTCCACTCTGAATCCAGGCAGTTCTACCTTCAAAACCTGACATTTTATCTCCATCTCCACTCCCACCAGTCCCATGCAAGTGCCCATTAACCTTCACCTAGATGTTTGCAATAACCTTCACTCTGGCCCCTCTGCAGGATCTCCTCTTAGAAGCCAGTGTCTTCCTTTTAAAAACATATGTCAGATAATGTTGCTCTTGCATTCAAACCCTCCAAAGACTTCCCAGTCACTAAGAGTAAATTCTGTAGTCCTAACCATAGTCTATAGCATACCAAAAATTTGAACTCCCTTCCCCAATATCTCACTAGCCTCAGCTTTTTCTGCCACTGAGCTCTAGGTACACACACAATGCTTTTCCTCATGCATATATATCTGTAGGTCTTATTAACAATAGACACCATACTTCTCAGGGACACCTTTTCTTAATGATCCTTTATAAAATGGCCAGCATGTTACATCTTCTTAAGGTGCTTTAGTTTTCTTCATAGCACTAATCACTATCTGACATATTACAAATTTGTTGCTTTCTTTTCTGTATTACCCCATTAGATTTCAGGCCTCATGTGTGCAGGGACACTGTATGTTTTATTGGCAACTATATCCCTGAGCCCCAAGAAGAACGGCAGGTCCCTGAATAACTTCTTTTCATTCAGAATTGTAACATCAATGAGGAAAAAAACAATCAATTCCCAGCAGGGGCCACTGTCTGCATGGAGTTTTCTCATTCTCTCAATGTTTGTACTGGGGTTTTCTCCGGGTACTTTGGTTCCTACTACATCCCAAAGATGTGTATGTTAAGTTCATTGGTGTGTCTAAATTGTCCCAGTCTGAGTGAGTGTGTGTGTGTGTGTGTGAGTGTGCCCTGTGATGGAATGGCAGCCTGTCCGGGGTGGTTCCTGCCTTGCTTACCAAGCAAGCTGCTGGGGTAGGTTAGGGGAACCTGAGACCTTAAAATAATTATCTTACTTGTTTTCATTACTTTTTCTTAAATGTACTTATAGTTCACATTTATTTCAATGTTTAATATTAGAAGTGTCTTGATCTTTATTTAGAAGTTTGGTGATGTTTTTGTGACCAGAAATATGCCTTAGGAACTTAACTCTTGTTTCTATCAATTAGCCTATTATAAAATTAGTTTTGTTTTATATCGCTTCACTTACTGCCACAGTTTCCAAAAACCTATAAATGACATTCAGTGAGGACTTGCTATACCTGGGCCGTAATCAGTGCTTGATCAATATGTGTTTAATGAATGGATAAAAGGGTACACCAGTGCATATAAACATATGCATAGTTTTGAAGAATAAAAGAAGACCTCTAAAAAGGATCTCCAACAGGGTACTTCTACTCAATTGTTCTTTATAATTTAGAATCTCAGTTGCAAGGAACCTCATGGGCCCAGCATTAACCCAGGATTAGCCCAAGGTAGTTAACCTATTTGGTTCCATAAGCCAGGTCATGAGGCAGGGATTTCTAAGAGGAAGAAAACAAGAGATCTAAACCAAAAAGATAAGTTATGTACTAGTGTTTACAAACAAAAGAAATACTGGATCTAGGACTTGGAGTTAGGAGTTTGAATATGATGCAAATGAATATACCAGCCAACATGTTCCCAGCTAGCGGGAAGGTTTGATTCACAGGCAAAAAGCAGGGATTTGCTGATTAAAGCTTGTGGGCTGGAGCTGGAGTTGGAGGTGCATGAAGCAGATTCAAGATTAAGGTTTGAGCTTTCTTAATCACAAAACAGTGATATGTGTATGGGAGCTCTCTGCTCCTGATTTAAGGTTTCAATAGTTATACATACATTCTGCAGTTGAGAAAAAGGAATCACTCACCCAGTTTGTGCACTCTCACTTTAAATCTTTCTTTTAATTCAATATTGTGTCATTCTATCAGGTGTGGTTTTTGAGAGGTGTTGTCCTGGTTCTTTGGCTCCTTGCTTGGAAGAATTGCAAGCAGGGCCAGTGCGATAGAGTGCTGACAGTGATGACACGAAGCACTTCCACACAAACAGCTTTTATTGCAAAGCAAAAGCAAGTTCCAGAGAGAACAGGTCTGTCCCAGTGAGTGGAGACAACCTGAGTTTAAATACAGAGCATAGAAAGTATAGTACTCTGTCAAGGTCAGTAGAGAGGGAACTGTTCTAATAAGGAACAGCATCATTCCCAGGCTTAAGGTCTGTCCTTTATGCTAATCCCTAATAATATGTTAAGCTGGTGGTGGAATATTCATGTCTGTTTGGGGAAGTGGCTGGAGATTCCTGGAATCATGTGCCCTCCCATTTTCTGTCCTTGTATATCTGGCTCTGGAACTGTCATGGTGCCAGGGGGTGTGACTTTTTATTATGTTAATGAGGGAAAGGTTACCTTTGGTCATAAGCTTCTGGCTTCAGCATATGCTCCTAGTTGGGAAAAGTCCCTAACCTCAAGTTCTTGCTGTTGTGGTTTCTTTCCTCTGTTTTTGCTGATCACGTCCCTTGACCACATCCCCCTATCACGTGCCCTGCCACCTGCATATCTAACCACCTGCCCTGCCACCTGCATACCCCTCGTCCCTACCTAACAATTCCAATTGTTTATTATCATTTTTATCATTTTTAGTAATTAATGCGGTCATTTTCAGCTGATTGGGCACCAGAATCACCTATGCAGTTTTCTGAAAATAAAGATGGTAAGGCCAGTCGTTGGGGGAATCTGACTTAGGTTTGGGGCAGACCACAAGTGGAAGTTTGGTTGCTGTATTTGTGTTTTAGTTCTAGGGTCAATCCAATGCTCAATCTAGTTGGAGAACCGTTGACCTAATTTATGCAAAGCACAAGACCCCTCACTGTTTTCTGCTTTGAAATCACACTAAGAATATGTGATTATTGCTGGATGCTGGGAGTATAGTTGGCTACTTTTTTTCTTAATGCCTACCTGTATTTTCTAAATGTCACCTGAGGAACATACGGAATTTTTATAACAAAGTAAAACACATGTTATTTTTTTAAAAAATGGGTTTAATTTTTTTCGTCTTACTCTGCTTAGTCTGTATCCAAACGAAGAAATTATTATCCAATATCCCTGAGTAATTGTACGTGGGCATTATTGTATAAGACAGCTATTGGCATTTCTAACCTCCATTTTAAGACTTCTTTTTGTTTGTCTTGTGCTTGTCTTTTAAGGGAAAGCTTCGTTTATAGGAGCTCCTGTAATGTTTTAAAAGTTTAATCAAAGATAACTCTCTTTAAAAAGGAGGTTGTCATAATATCTTCCTTAAACACTGGCCTTTCCCAATGCCAAAAACCACCAGAGCTAACCCCTGTGACAGTTACTAGCTACAAAAGTTCATTGCTAAAATGAAAATGTCTCTCCTGGCTGGGCTAAGGACAGACCTTACTAGCACCTGTATACAATCATGAAATAGTGAGTCGCTTTTTCTCTGTTCAGGTGAGATGCCTGCAACATCATCATGATGTCTGCTTAGTATTCTGACATTGGTTTTGTGCCTGGAAATTGAAATTCCTTTGGAGCTGGAGCTAGGCAAAGAATTTGCAGGCGGTCCTCACTACCATAGCAAGTAGAGTTCAAAATCACGTGTAGCATCTCTGTTGCAGCATTAATATCTAATTCAGATCGGCAGCTTGGTGGACATCTAAGGAGAGTTGAGAAATGAAACTTTCCAAGAGGGACTGAATGCAAATCTTGCCACACTCGCATGTAAGCATCAGCGCGGTGCAGCCCAGCAGTGGTATAATTACGCTGCACTTGGGGGACTCAGTGTTCCAGGGCTCCCTTGGACCCCTGTGTCCACGCATATGAATTGATCTCGGTGAAGCAATTTCCCATCCCAAATCTTCAATTTTCTATTCATCTCGAGTGGATTCATTTGGCTAGCTGTGCTTGGCTCATTCTGGAAACAGTCACTGTAGGGGAAATTATTTGTGTTTGGGAATGAAGAGATACAGAGCAGCAGGTGCAGAAAGACAACAACACGCTGGGAACACAAACACTCCTCCCTAGATCTATTCATTACACACAGTGCAACTGCAGTGAAGGTGATGCTGAGGAGAGAGGGTGCACACTTCTTCAGCTCATAAAACTTTGATGCTAAGGAGGCCAAACACAGGAAGCAAAGGAATGATAATAAAAGGAGTTACTATAAGGTATAATGTTGGATCTAATTACAATATTAATCTCAACTAGAGACAAAACTGTGTGAAATCCTAGATGACTATTCTAAAATGTCTTATCTGCCTATCACATATACATATATACACAATATCAAATATATATATGTTTGTGTGTGTATATATATAATCTATCCCTAATTAGATTTTAACTTCCTTAAAAAGTCAAACCTTATATATTTTATGTGCACCCTATATTATCTATCATAGCTGTTTACACGTACTAGCATTCAGTACATTAGAGAAGGAAATTAACATTTGTTCTGTACCTTGTGAATGCCCCCTTTTCATAAATTACTATGTTTAATGTACTTCTCATAAAAATATTTTTGCAGATTTTATATTTTGTATTTTGCAGAGGAGGACACATGCTCATGGCGTTTTAGTGGCCTGCCCAAGGTCTCAGAGCTAGTCACTGGCAAGGCCGACAGTCAGCTATACCACCCAGTGTGACAAATACTTATCCTCTTCTCTTTTCTACTTTTAAGGGCTCATGTGATTACAGTAGACCTGCTTAAGTAGTCCAGAATAAGATTTCTATTTTTAATTCAACCAATTAGTAACATCAAGAGTTATTTTTGCTCTGTAAGGCAATATATTCGTGATAGTGGTGTTTTATCATAATCCCGTTCACAAGGATTCGGGTGTGTTATCTTCTTGGGGGCCAACGTTCTGCCCACCACCACTGCTGAGAGATGTAAGCCCCCAACCACCACAACGTTCTTAAATTGCAACTGCTACATTTGTCCATTTATCATCAAAATTGGGAAAGAAAGTCCCAAGAAGCACTCTGGTAATCAACTGTGTGCCAAACATGTTTTTCCCTGTCCTTTTTGTATCACAGCACACAATATGAACAGGGTCAGTAACCGCTGCCAGGATGGTGACATTTCCTTGTTTGCTGGTCTCCTAGCACAAATAGGCTAACATAACTGGGAAACAGCCAGAGCATAAAGTTTAATGAGACACTTGCCACATTCCCTTGTAGAAGCATTCTCACTCAGGGGACAAGAGTCTGTAGGCAGGCACAGCGCAGAGTTGCACATCTGGGAAGCACAAATTCCCCCGTGGGTCACTAGAAGCAGTGGTAAACAAGGTCACTCCTAAGCTTCCTAATAATTTACGTTATCACCCAGAATCTTTTGAGAACTGGATCACAAAGGACTCCCAAATAATCACACTAATGTTCAGTATAACTAATTTCCCTAACAACCTGGAAGGATTTTACTAAGTTTCCAAGAGACATCTGTGGACAATAATGCAGTTACTCAATTTAGCTAATCTCTCTACATTTCCTGAGAATACCCTATTCACTGATGGTGTTTTTAATTGTACTTAAGGTGTATTACTCACCCGGCATGGCCTTTGTGAGAAAAGTAGAAAAGCACCCAAACTTAAAACCTACCAACCCTCTACTTTCTCTGTCTAGACACAATGTCAAACTTGACCTGAAATGTTGAGTTTGATGACTTCTTGTTTTGCAATTTTAAATGGGACAATTTCAATTTCTGACATTCTTGTTAAAAAAAGGAAGAAAGAAAAGCACACAGTTTTTAGTTATATAATTATAAAATAGTGTTTTTACCTAAGTCAGCACTGAGAAAATATCAGTCATTAATATCTGCTATTGTGTAGTGTTTGTTAGAATCACCTAATTCGAGGTAGTGTCATGGCTGTAGCCCTGTTTTGATCATATTTTAAAAATTCTTGTACACTTTATACAATACTATTCAGTTTTGTCTATTGACAGTAAGTACATTTATAAAGTAGAGATCTGGAAAATAATAATACCTGCTTTGGATTCACCAGTATGACAGAAAGAAATTGCACATATCAATAATATAACAGTAGTGGAGTTTTTAATGAGAACATAACTCATTAATAACTTTTTAGAAGCAATTTAGTGCAAACATATTATTGATAACTGAGAGATTTTATGCCGTTAAGGTCAAATAACCAATAACAACAATAATTAAGACACCAGATTAGAGGCCAAAACAAAACAGGAAATTCTCCATTTTTCATGTTAATTACTTATCTTACTATGAAAAGAGATTATATCATCTTTCCATCCACCCAAGGGGAAAGTATAAGATTAGATTATCAATTGATTTTCTTTACTGATTTATGTTTGGTTTTAAATTTTCACAGGGGCTTAAAGCATTTTGTTGCTATTCTTGTTGTTTACTTGTTCTTAGTAGCCTCTTAAATACAGAATAGGGGTGTTACGGAGGTACAAAAAGGTAGTAGATTTCTTCTAAGAAACTTGGCATTTCATAGAGGATCATCTAATGCAACATTTTTACCTTTCCCCAAAACACATGAGATAGACGCATAACTTGACTGCATGCTTAATTTCTAGCCCATTAGTTTTAGCCTCCAACCATTTTTTCTTTTTTAGTCAAGTGAGCATATCTGAATGCAAAATATGCAAGTGAAATTATTAAAGTACTAACCTTTAATTCACTCTATTTAAAAAATACATATTTACCAGATTTTACTATTTTAAATCTCATTTGTAATAAATTAGTTGCGATAACTCACAGTCAATCTCAACGCATCAGAGTGTTACTAATCATATGCAACACAGTTTAGCAAAGTTCCTGGTGTAGTTGTAAGGAGGAAAAGAACTATAATACATTAATACATCTCCATTGCTCACATCAGAACTGACATTTTGCCCTCTGAATCCAGTTTAAGTAATTTTATGCAAGGATGGCTGAAGACTGAAACTTCCTTAAGCTATTCTGTTCATAACTCTGACATTGAAGGCTTATCAAGTGATTAATTCAGGCTGCTGTACAAACTGAATAACTGCTCACTATGCCAGGGTTAGGATGAGACAATAGATCTTGGGCGGGAAAGGGAGAGCATCAGCACTTTGATGTTGTCATTAAGAGACTCAGATTTATTCCTAAATCCTCCTTGGATAGAAAGACTAATGGTGAATTTATAAAGGAGCCTGCAAGCATTCTTGAAGTGAGTGATTTCTCTGCATATCGAACCATAGTTTCATATAAGTCTCCAAACCAGCCAAGATAAAATGTCAAAAATATGAACATGAGTAATTTATATGTGCAAGTGATGTCATTGCCTGTAAAGATGTCATTCTACTTAAGATGACCTTCCAACCAGATGATTTTCTTGACCTGGATTTTTTTCATTTTTTCACTTTAATAGCCCCATTTGCTTCCTACCTGTCAAAATGCTGATTTGGTTTTCATTCATATGTGCCAGAAAATAAATCTGAAAACAATATTTGCTACTTTTTAACCATCATCAATAAAGTTATAAGAAACTTCTGCTTTTGACAGTAAAAAGCTTCTATTAACTCCTAGAATGAAACTGTCGTGTCACACAAGGCCACTAAATATCTAAAGACCTTGAACAGGGCCAAGACTCTTGCAAAGGAACTAGCTCTGGAATTTGGGTTGCAGAACTGAACTAAGGCTAGTTACTCTACTTAAGGCACCTTAAGAAGAGGAGCAGGTTCTTAGAGGGTGCTGAGGACCCAGCCAAAGACACTGAGATCAGCCTGCTGGCCAACTGCAATGGTATTGACACAAAAAAATTAAGGGCCAGAAGCCAAATCGGAAGTAAAGACAGAAGGGTAATAGGGTTGGGGGCTGAGCAAGGAAGGTTGTAGGCAATTGATTTTAATTGCCTACATTTTATTAATGAAAATAAAAGGAACTGAGCTTAGGGAATAAATGAAACTGGCTTAAAGGTATGAGGAGGTCAGGCAAAAATCCTAAAGATATTATTAATATTAATATTTTTCTTAGGATACACACTGAACTTGTATATAAAATAATATGTGTGATTCAAGGGCTGTAAAAACATTTATCTTCCTAAAACCATCTCTCTATCTATTTATTTTTTCATCAGAAATATTCCTAATACTTCTATGTGTCATTGTGATATTGTAGAAGCTCTGCTGTTCCTGTAGTTCCTGAAATGAGCAGTGTAACATAACTATAAGATCTCACACCCTAGACCATAGCTGATTGGTCCAGTACTACACATTTTATCCAAAACCAGGCAATCCATTGTCTAATCAGCAATCAATAAAAGTATCTTTCTCAAAAAAATTAGATATATCTCAACTGTACTCAGTGATTAAAAGGTGCATGAATTGAAAGGCTATGTAGGACTAAGATCTCCATGCATTTGGATAACTAAGTAGAAGAAGTCAATCTCCATATACAGAGAATGGAACAAAAGTAAGAGGGGGAGCTCCTAAAACAAGTGAAAGAGACATAGGTTGTTTGTCTGCCTTGGTAACCAATAGCTTATAAGATCTCAGCTATAATTTGTATTAAACTTAACTGTATGTACTTTGTTTAGTGATGTCTCCCTATCCTTACATTCTGTCCATTTCTCTTTATTTGAGCCAGCCAGAGAGGACTTCAATCTCTTGCACCAAAAAGGCTGTGATTATATGTAAAACTTTCTTTCTTTTAATAAGTGAAAAATAAAATATGGAGGTTTTTTTGAAGTTGCCTTGTTCTGTGATATTTCCTTATTTAATTATATGTGTGTAGAGCTTTGTTTTGTTTTGTTTCAGGGTATAAAAAGCACTTCTTGGATAGTTTTTAAAATTTTTCCATGGTTATAGAAATGTTTCCAGATATAACAGGCAAAATCAAGATTTATATATGGGTTTATTATATTTAAGTAATTTTGGGACCATGAGAAATTTCACTGAGTTTCACATTACTTTCTATGTTTCTAATTTTCAAAAAGTACATATGCTTATTAAATAAACTGTAATTATATAGGAATACTTAAGGGAAAAATAAATACCACCTATTATCCTGACATTCAAGATACCTACTATTAATATTTGCTGTATTTATTTACTCACTTTCTTACTTGTTTTTGATGTGTAGAGTATTCATTGACTGAATGACTGTTTCCAAAGTCAAAGATATAAACATTTTGTGACTTTTCATATAGATTGACAAATTGCCTTCTTGAAAAATTTGTACAAATTTATAATCCTGCCAGCAGGCTTAAGAGTATTCGTTTCATTGCAACTTTGCCAAAATTGCATATTATTTTTTATCATTCTTATTTGTATTTTTTTATCATCTTGTTATATATTTGAAAGATGAAGTTAGTGATGTCGATATTAGCCTTGAATTCATTGGCAATTTGCCTTTATTTGGTTAATATATAATTTTTTGTGATCGTTGAGTTTTTTCTATTGAAGAAAAAACTTTTTATTATTAAGTTATAAGACCCCTTGTAAATGTTGTATAACAACCACTTACCATTTATTGAAAATATGTATTCTATTTTGGAACTTTTATTTTACAGATTAAAAATTTTTAGCTAGAAAAATATATTTATATCTACATTTGTAACTTCTATTGCTTTTATTCCTAGGCTCTCCTTCCCTAATAGAAAACTACTCACCTATAATTTTTTCCTGTGTCTGTTCATTTGTATATTTCCCCCTATTTAACTCTTTAATATATCAGCAATTTATTTTAATGGTCATTACTGGCCCGTTACTATTTGTTGAAAACAAAATTCCTTTCTGTACTGATTTGAATAAATCAGTGATATAATTACTGATGACAGTAACTGAACTAAGTCCCCACAGCCTGCTGTTGTCCTCTGTCAGGTAGAGTCTATCTCAAATGCTTGTAATATCTCCTTCTGAGGACTATCACAACTGTGAATTATTTTATTAAGGTCTCTCTTAATTGGTTTTTTGTTGTCATGCTCCCATAGAGTGTGCAATCTATTATAAAAGACAATATCAATCTCATCAAAAAACCTATATCAATCATCTCGCAGAGTGTCTAGTAGATAGGAGGGACTTAGTATGTATTTATTGGATTATTCTGTAATAAGAAATCATTAACATGTACAGCAAATTATAATCAACTATGTTCCAAAAATGGAAAGTAATTGTAATAAATTTTTGGTAGGTCCAAACTTTCTAGCCAATAAAAATGACTTATTGGAAAGATATATAATGTTATAAAAATTTATAATTTAGTGAGTGAACATGTAAGTTATGAAAATACATATATAGAAATATAATAACATCTCATCTTTATTAGATAACAATATATCCCAGAGAGTTATGTGTTAAAATGATGTTATTTATGTCTAGACTATGGAAAAACAAATTATTTTATTTATATTTTTCTTAATGATCTCTATTTTCTGAATGCTCACAGGGAATACATATCACTTTAACAAATTGTTGTTTTAAAGAAAAATATAATTTAAATTTTGATAAAGCAGGAATATTTCTGCTAAGTCCCTGGTTTACCTGATACTATTCCAAGCACCAATGAAAATTGAAAAAAGCTATTTTCCCAAAAAATAAATGTCAAAGACATTTATTTAAAAAAAAGTTTCCAAGTTTTGTTGTTTCTTTGTTTACTTTCTGAAGCAGTCTAACCATTTACTAGACAATCAACGACCGTCTGGGAAAAGGATTATTTAGGTAATCACTGTAATAGTCTCCAGCTCTGGGAACAAATAGGTTTTTATTTTTACTCATTCATTTCCCCCAATGACAGTTTTTGTGATAAAACAACTTAAACACAATAAGGAAGATGATCTGTTCTTTCTTATATGTGTATCTACCCACCTATTTTTTTCTTCACACTGTTAAGGAGTTTGGATGCCCTTAACTTAAATAGCTGATCTTTTTAATCTCTATTTGTCTGTCTACTCCTTTACAATGTGTTTAAGTATACAGGAGATAAAACAGAAGTTATCAAATTCCAAGAATAGAATCATAGAATATTGCAGTTAGAAGGAATCTTAGAAATCCTGTTAGCCAACACCTCATTTTGTATATGAGAGCACTGAGAACCAGAGCGTGGAATGCTAGCAAGAGCCTACCATACTACTTACTTCACAGATTTGTTACAATCACTAGCTACTACGGGCAGAAAAAATTATTCTTCATAAATTCCACAGATATTAGAAAAGTAAGTCAGTTACTAAGATTTTTTTCAAGATGATTTTGGCAACATCATGGTATCCTTGTGACACAGAAAGCAGAGACACCACCACCATTCCGCAGCTGGAAACTAGATCACCCCAGGGATGCAATGCACTCTGGCATTAACAGATCTAATCACAGCTCCTCGGAAGACTGGGTAGCCCTCTGGAGTTAACATGATGGCTTCCAGGACAATCATTTATTCATTCATGTTCCTTGAGCACCTTCCCTGAAGGAGGTGCCATGAGGCCCTAAGGCAATGCCAGAAGGTGAACCAGACAGACAGGTCTCTGCTGGTATGGAGTTTACAGCAGAGATTTGGGAGATGCAGCAGCAGCATAATCCAAGAAACTAATGAACAAATAATTATAAAAAGCTGATTTATTTTTCCATCATGGTTTAAGAAATGCCATCTGTTCATACATTTCAAACCAAAACCTCAGAAAGTCAAGTTTATTGTCATGCTTAATGCTCATTCTGTTTTCTACCAAAGAAATACTTTTGTTGAAATTTACCAACTAATTTGCAATAGTCCCTGTAGTCACTCAAGTAGTTTTTCAGTCTCCAATTTATACATAGAGCCAGAGAATTATCATAGAAATGGAATCATTTGGTGAAAACTAAACATGTTTTCTCTTTGAAAGGAATTTCACAAGAACAAAAAGTTATTCTGAGAGCTAATGTGAATATTAACAATTAGATTATGACTAGTTCTCAGACTCTTTTCTTTGTTACTTAGGATAAACGGTTGTCCCAGTCTCTCCTTTCCAACGAAAAAGAAAGAAAGAAAGAAACAAAGAAAGAAACAAAGACAGAAAGAAAGAAATTTAATTAGAAGTCTCAAAAAAGTCATTAGCTCCCTTAAGGATACCTAGTCATTATGTCCTAGAAAATGGAATAAATGAAAATTTCCAAAAAGATAATTCATCAATAATTCTGTTTGATGTCCATTTCCATTTTTTTGGCCATATTACAAAGTCTTGAGTTGATCCACACTAAGGTAAATCTTTTTTTATATTATTTCAGCATATTATGGGGGTACAAAAGTTTAGGTTATGTATATTGCCCATGCCCCCCCCACCCCAGCCAGAGCTTCAAGCGTGTCCATTCCCCAGGCAGTGTGCATCACACTCATTATGTAGGTATATAACCATCCCCTCCCAGCCCCACATCTGCCTGACACCCAATTAGTGTTATTCCCAAATGTGCACTTAGGTGATGATCAGGGAAACCAATTTGCTGGTGAGTACATGTGGTGCTTATTTTTCCATTCTTGGAATACTTCACTTAGCAGAATGGGTTCCAGCTCTATCCAGGAGAACATAAGAGAGGGCAGCCGCCATCTTCTGTGGCCATAGCACCCTGAATGCGACCAATCTCGTCTGATCTCGGAAGCTAAGGTAAATCTTAAATAGCATTGATAAAATAATTTTACAAGAAGATGTATAATTATATGAAATCCTCAATCAAATAAATTGACAGAGTCACAGCCAAAAGCAGAATCCTATGTGCAACTGATCTTTTGTATTTAGCAGCTGATAAGGCAGCATCTTGCAGTTAGTGAAATTGTTGGTTTCATCCTGAGGCTTATACAATAATAAAGCTGTTTATACTGATTAACACACTAATGAATGACATCTCCATTTCTAAGCATCTGTTTGATACCTGAAATATTTGCCTTACCTCATAAGCCCTAAACTCTATCAACAGGCACCACCTCATTTAGCTATGTTTCCTGCTACTATTATTAATTAGAGGAGCTACAACCAACTTTTAGGGGAATAACTAGCAAGCAGTAGGCACTCTTCACTCAAAATGTACTGTGGTAATAAAGCTCTTAGGAAGAATGCAATTAGAAAAATGTAACTTGCTTATAAACTGGTAAACAATGAAATTTCAATGAAAGAGTAAAGTGTGCATCTCTGCACCTCTGATTCAGCTGGCAAGACACCGGAGTAAAATGGGATCCATAGTTTATTTATTTATTTATATTAAAACAAAACAAATAAAACAACAACAACAAAATTCTAAGTATAAATCCAGAAAAGCAAAAGATAAGGCAACAGATGTCCTGTTTGATAACTGGAAAATTCCACTGAGATTTGGAATATGCCTTTGCATCTAGCCTTTGTCAAAAATATCAGAGGCTCCTTCACTGATGGACAGGCTATTAAATACTCCAATCTACGGTCTCCATTAAAATGGGATTAGTGTCTGTTTCAAAGAAATTCATAGGATTGTGGGGCTTGGGAGGAGGGAGAGGAAGAGAAGAAATCCTATTTTTACATGTCATCCAAATATGAAGATAACATCAGAAAACTTTCCTAGAGAAGAAGTAATGGAATTATTTTCATGGTGTATGAACATCATTGCCACTGCTGGTCTGTCATAATATTCTTTAAGGGAATTTTGATCTCAGTGCTTTAGATTTTAACTCTTGGTTGATAGTCTATAAAACATCAACATGAATTAAACATGGAAAGATCACACAATCCTGAATACTACAAGGAGAAGTAGTCAGGTTTAACTTTGTATGTGTACAATTAAAATAAAATAACACCAGAAAATCTTTTCAGAAACAAAGAAAGTCTAATAAATAGCTTTATAGAAGAATATGCAGAAATGTGATAAAATAAATGATTGATGTACCTCCTGCAATTGATTTTCTAAATTAATACAAAGAATACAAAAAACAGCTCCAGAACTAGTGCCTTACCATTTATTCATTGAACATTTACATGTAACATACTGGGAGCTGAAGGAAAAACAAAACACTAGATAAGTCAAAGATGTGCCTTCCCATCTTCATTGGAACTTACATCCTAGATCAGGCAGGGGGGGTGGGGGGTGGGGGGTGGCAATGGTGAAAGGTGATAGATAAGTAAATAGATATATATAAAGATGAGACCCTTATCCTCTGGGGGCTCACAATCAAGTTGGGGGAAAAGACATGAAAATAAATAGTCACACCAATGAGAGAAGATAGGGATGGTCGATCTTTTGTCATTTATTACACTGTCTTCACTTGATGAACCCTGGTTTCCATATAGGCCAGATCAATGCCATCAGGTCACATTTTATTGGTGATGCTGTTCATGAATGAGCAGAAGAAAATAAATGAGGTGGTGTGAAACCCTTAGGAAGTTGAAATACTCTAGAAATCTCCCTAGACAAGACTAAGGGTCAAAAAGAATCTATTTTTATGGGAAGATATACGTATATGTAGCAAATGAAACGTACACAAAAAAACCCTGCAGCAACCTTGATTTCTTATCTGATTGATTGTTGCTCTCGTGTTCTTTCCTGGAATTATTCTCAATAAGCAGAGAAGAGGAGCCTGCAGCCAGTACTAACTTATCTATCTCATGCTTTCCCCAATCAATGTGAATTGAGGAAACTTCCAATGCTCTGTTTTAACCAGTGCTACCATTTGGTCCATAAATATTTTTAAAACTTAAAAAAAATATATTTCCTTTGAGGTTTGAAATTCCAACTCAATGTTCTCCTTTGGGGTTTAGAGTTTGAAAGGCTGGATTCCTATTCAAATGTGTTACTTGCAATCTAAGCCATTAATCACACAGTCACCATCCATAGCTTCTGTGGTGATGCAACTAAGGTCAGTAGTTTCTGACCATATGATACAAAATCCCAGGGATCCCAAGTACATGATTCAGAGGTCATGCGGGGAGGCCAGGGGAAAACAGAGGCAACTCATACTTTTATATAACTTATAGCCTGGCCTTCAGTATAAGATGCTCTGCTTTGAAAGAACTTTAAAAGCCATTGATACAGGCACCATAAAAGCATCCATGTAGGAAACACACAAAATGGTGTCAGTAATGTAGCAACCACTTTAAGTTAAAAAGCTATTATTTTTAAAAGCTGTTTCCTAGCACTGTCCCCTAGCTCAAACTGACTCTGAAGCATCCTTAAACAAAAATTCATTCAGAGGTCACTGATTCTTACTAAATGTTAAGCTCCTTAGGTTGGATGTGTTTCCTATATTTTGACGGCTGATAGATTGAATATCTTCTTTTCACAGGTCCTTTTTCTTGGCCATAATGGCTGGTAAAGAAGTCATCTTGTGCCATGGTCATACACCTAACTCTCCTTCAGGACTATACCAGGCAGCCATAATCTATAGGTCTGGAGAGAGAAATGAATGATGGTACCAATGTAGCTCCTACCAAGTATCCTAATCATTTCCCTGAAACTTAAGAAATGATCCAGAAACACTCAACAAGAATTCATTTCCATGTAAAATGGAAAATTGAGATGATCACCCAGGCAAAACAATTTTGGCCATAGATGAACCTTTTTATCCTTGCCTTCTCCCACCCTGGCCATTTCTTTTGTGTCAATTTATAATAAATTCCTATCTGTTTTCTTTTTTTTTCTCCTTCCTTCTACCCTTCTCTGATGTCTTCTGCCTTTCTGTTCCATTTGTCTTTTTGTATACTATTCTTCTCAATCATTAGTCATACACGTAGAAAAGGCATATGCATCAAAGTTAGCAAAACATGGATTCAAACTGTGTCTTATCATTTCACAGCTGTGTGCTCATCAGGAACTTATCTGATTTTGTCTCTCCCTCTCTAAAATGAAGATAATATCTATATAAGAAGTTATGGAAGGTAAATTATGATAATACTTTTAAATACCTTGCTATTATTTGTGTTACAGTAAATGTTCAATAAATGGTACTTACCATTATTACTTTCATCATTAAGCACAACTACTTGTGTTTCCCAAGTATTCTCCTTTCTTCTCTACATTGTACTATTTGAAACTCTACTGTTTCTTACAATTTTATATTCTCTATATATGATGATGATAAAGAGAAGAAAAATAAGAAGAGGTGGAATAGTAGGAGAAGGAGAAGGAAGAAAAAGAGACCAGAAAAAGAAGGTAGTGAGTATGGTAGCTCTAAAGGAGGTATCTTGCATTAATTCTGTTGTCACTGTATTGAAAAATAGAGGAATATTGCTATGAATTGGTTGGATTACTGGATAATGGTACAAGTAGGTAGATCTTGATAAAAGATTAATTTAAGAAGAGAGATTACCATGGTATCTTCAAATATACTTTTTTACTAGAAGCTAATGAAATAAAAACACTTCTGGGATTTTGCTCCCTTCTGGAAGAAGTCCTTCACATTTTTTTTTTAAAACTCAAAGTAGACAAGCGTATTTGTACATAATCTTGTATAAACTCACATACAAGATTATGAAGTCCAAGAAAGAACTAAGAGCAATGTTCAGATTAAAGGAAAGGGGAAAACAAAATCAATTATTTAGTAGAAATCTGTTGAAGGGCTCCTCTGCTTGAAGAAATAATTAATAGATTTAAGTAATTCCAGAGAATTCACTATCAAAAAAGGCTTAAAATTCTGCTGAAGCATAAAATTTCAGATATGGCTATGAATTTATTCTGGCCACGTTCTAGCTATAATGTACATCACATTGCTATAAGAAAGTGCAAAAGAGATGCTCTGGTTTGAATGTGTCTCCCAAATTTCATGTGCTGGAACCTTAATCTTCAATGTGGCAGGGCTAAATACATTTAAGAGGTTATCGGATCATGAGGCCTCTGCATTCATACAAGGATTAATGTACTCATGAATTAATAGATTAATGGCTAATTGATTAATGGGATGTCGTGGGAATGGAACTGGTGGCTGTACAAGAAAAGGTAGAAAGATCTGAGCAAGTATGTAAGTACATTTCCATGCTCAGCCCTCTCATCATGTGATGCCCTGTGTTATTTCAGAATGTTATAGAGTTCCCACCAGCAAAAAGGCTCTTACCAGATGCAACCCCTCGACCTTGGACTTACCAGACTCCATGCTGTAAGAAATAACTTTCTTTTCTTTATAAATTATCCAGTTTCTGGTATCCTGTTATAAGCAATAGGAGAAAAAAAAAACAAAAACAGAACTAAAACTGTTAGAGCCAGTTTCCCTCGGCCCCAGGAACAGAAAGACAGAGTCACTAAGGCTGCAAAGGCAAAGGAGTTTTATTTACTAGCTTGAGCTAGGGTCCAAGTCCCAGAGCACCAACGCAGTGGTCTCTGTACGAACCAGGACCCCGCCCTGGGGTAAAAACAAAGCTTTTATACTTTTTCTTTGCTGGAGTCTGTTGCTAGTTATTTCTGATAAGAGATTCTTTCCCAAGAGATTCCTTCCCAGGAGATTTCTTCCTCAAGGACATTTGCCCTGCACAGCTGGCCTCTTTATCGTAACCAAGCAATAAGCAAGCAAGCTTTGTGTACGGAAGCGGAATTTGGCTGTTAGCTAAGAGCAAAAACCAGTTACCATCAAACAAACTAAAATATTGTTTTAGTCCTACTCTACAAAACCAGTGGTATTCCTAAACAGGATCACCACTCAATTCAACAATGAAGAGTCAGGAATGTAGAGGGGCAAAGAAGAGAAGGAAAGAATGGAATAGAGATTTGCATGCAAAAAAAGAACAGTAAAAGGAAGACAGAGCACTCAGGAAAGTCTAATGATTGGTGCAGTCACCATAGCAGACTTTATAATTTTTAAAAAATACAATGTGTTTTGTTGTAAGGGGCAATGGGTTTGCCCCTTATGGAAAGGAGAAAATTTGTGTTAGATATGGATTTTCTCCTTCCAGGATATGAGAGTAATTTTGTCGCAGTGAAACTCACGGTGAGAGATTAATCCTAAATAAGTTTAAGGTCACAGGTCCTGCACTTAGAAAACTAGCATAGATTAACCCAAACCTTGAAAAAGCTGATTTGTTCTTTTTCTTTAGTTCTCCCTTATTTCCTTTATATTTAATTTTATCCCAGATAAATCTTTATTATGGTCTATGGTTCATAAAAACAACGCCCAAGATTGAAATTGGTACTGAAATTGGTGGTTGTTGCAGTGGGAGTAGTGGGTGCTGCAAGCCTCATGCATCCTGTTTATTATCTTGGAAAATAAAACATATAAGCAGGTTAGATCTGGGTGAATTCAATTTGAGAGGTGTTTAATGCTGCTTAAAAAAAAAATTAGCTCAGGCTACAGTTATTGAAGAGAATCAGATATCCAGCTAGCCACTACTGCCTGGGACCATGTCAACTAAGAAAAAACTGAAAAAGTGAGCTAATTTTGTGTTTATTTTGAAATTTTTATTTCTCTGTACTATCAATAGGATAGGATATTCTTTACATTATGATTTTAATTTCTATCAGGAAATAGGTATTACCTTATTAAATGGATTCATATTGTACAAATTTAGAGTATATTTTGTATTACAAATTATATATAATACATTGATTATTACCTATATACTATAATATGTAATATATAAATCATGCATTATGAAATTGTTATTTAAAATGCAGGCTCCAAAAAGTAAGATGTAGGTTGAAATCAGAGATTCAATATTGTTATATCTAAACTGGCAACTTAAACTTTCTGAGCTTTAATTTCCCCACCTCTACTATTGGGATAATGAAACATAGAGTTGGTTCTTTGAAAAAATAAACAAAATTGATAAACCTTTAGCTAGACTAAAGAAAAAAAGAGAACACTCAAATAAATAAAATCAGAGATGAAACAGGATACATTACAATTGATACGACAGAAATACAAAGGATCAAAAGAGACTAGTATGAATAACCATATGCCAACAAATTTGAAATGACAGAAGCAATAAATAAATTCCTGTATACATACAACCTACTAAGATTAAATTATGAAAAAATAAGAAATCTGCATAGCCCAATAGCAAGTGAAGAAATTGAATCAGTAAAAAAAAGTCTTCCATCAAACTAAAGCTCAGGACCTGATGGCTTCACTGCTGAATTCTATCAAACACTTAAAGAGGAAATAATACCAATTCTCCTCAAACTTTTCCAGATTCATCCCAAATTCATTTTACAAGGCCAGCATTACCCTGATTTCAAAACCAGAGAAGTGTACACACACATACATACACAAAAATACAGACAAATATCCTTGGTGAACATAGATGCAAATATTTTCAATAAGATACTAGCAAATAGAATTCAACAGCACACTAAGATCATTCACTATAATCAAATGGGCTTCACACTAGGGATGCAAGGATGTTCAACATATGCACATCAGTAAATGTGATACACCCATTGACAAAAAGAGAGATAAAATCTGTATGATCATTTCAATCAATATAGCAAAAAAATTTTAACAAAATTCAACATCGCTTCATGATGAAAACTCTCAACAAATCAAGTATAGAAGGTATGTACCTCGGCAAAATAAAGGTCGTATACGATAGACCCACAGTTAACATTATTCTTAATGAGAAAAAGCTTTCAGCTTTTCTGATCAGGAAACAAGATGAGGATGCCCACTTTCACCACTTCAATTTGACATAGTACAAGTCCCAGCCAGAGCAATTAGGCAACAACCAAAAAATTAAATAAATAAAAGGCATCCAAGTTGGATAGGCTGAAGTCAAATTATCCCTGTTTGCTGATGACATGGTCTTATATATAGAAAACCCTAAAGAGTACCGAAACATTTTTAGAACTAGTAAACAAATTCAATAAAGCTGCAGGATACAAAATCAACAAGCCAAAATTGGTAGCATTTCTATATGCTAATAGTGAACTATTTGAAAAAGAAATTTAAAAATTTCATTTACAACAGCTACAAAAACCAAGATACCTAGAAATAAACTTAACCAAGGAGGTGAAAGATCTCTATACTGAAAACTATAAAACATTCATTAAAAAATTGAAGAGAACACAAATAAATGGAAAGATATCCTGTGTTCATGAATTGGAAGACTTAATATTGTAAAAATGGCTATACTACAGATTCACTGCAATCTGTATCACAATATCAATGACATACTTCATAGAAATAAAAAAGCAATCCTAAAATTTGTTTGGAACCTCAAAAGACCACAAATAGGCAAAGCAATCCTGAACAACAGCAACAATAACAATAGCAAAACAAAGCTATATATTCAAAATATATTACAAAGCTATAATAACCAAAACAGCATAGTATTGCCAAAAGTAGACACATAGATCAATGGAACAGAATAGAGAGCCCAGAAATAAATTGAAGCATCTACACCCAACTGATTTGCAACAAATGTACCAAGAATCCCCATTGGCAATAAGACAATCTCTCTAATAAATGGTACAGGGAAAATTAGACATGCACATGCAGAAGAATGAGACTAGACTTCTATACAAAAATCAACTCAGAATGAAATAAAGGCTTAACTGTAATACAGTGGCAACCATTGGGGTTAGGGAGACTCTGGCCAGAGTTTAGAGATCTAGGGCTTGAGCAAGAGAGGGGCTCCCACAGTCAGAACTGAGAAATGGGTGCAGTGCAGGCTCCAGCTATAGGTGCTGGAACGAGACTCCCCACACCAGGACCAGAGTAGGAGGAGAGTTGCTGAAGAGTCATGATGCTGAGCTGGATGGAGACTTCTATGGCCCAGGGAAGATTTACAGACAAGAAAAAAAAAATCGTTGAATAACTAAATACCCAGTGAGTTGCCACAGTTGAGTCAGGGGAGTGAGCTCCTCTGGGTCAAGGGTATGAGAGGAAAGCATGTCCCACTCCTGATCACTAGGCTGTGGCACTGAGACCACCTCCCCCCTGTGCCGAGACCTTGAAGCAACAGCATTTTGCCCCAGGCATTTTGCTAGGGGCCTGAGGACCGCTCTGCCCCCACTGTCAAGGCTAGTGCTTGCACCCACCACTGGGGGTCAGGCTTTCCCAGTCTAGCGCTGCCCAGTTTCATTCCACCCCACTTTGAGACGCAGAACCAGACCTAGGCTTCTGAGTGTTCCACAGCCCCACGCATGGCCTGGGACACGCAGGCACTTCTCCCAGTTAACAAAGGTCAAACATAAACCCTACTGCTACCACTGCAGCTGGCTCTTAACTGCAAGCACCATCTACTGGACTGGAGGTTGGCCCACACAGCCCATTACAATATCTGCTGTCACAAGTACACAGCACTCAGGAATGATAAAAGCTTCTCATGGTTTCTGCTACAGCCATTGCCTATAGCACTCCAGCTACTCAGGAGGTCCATGAGCTCACTGACCTGCCTGCTATACTGCTACTACAACAGGCATTTCAGAAAGCTACCACACTAAGGCTATTTGTAATCAAGGAAATCACAAGGAGTCTTCACCACTAAACATACCCGGAAGCAAAGCCAAATGTCCCTACCCAACATACATCATAGTCACATCTTCAAAAAAAGTCTATCCAGTGCAAGTACATTCAAAAATAAGAAGAAGCAACGATTTATTCAGATGGACAGAAATCAGCATAAAGATACGGGAAGTATGAAAAGGCAAGATATTATGACATTCTAAAAGGAACACCACAATTCTCTAACAATAGATCCTAACAAACAAGAAATCCTCAAAATTCCAGATAGAAAATTCAAAATATTGATTTTAACAAAGCTCAATGAGATGGAAGAGAAATCTGAGAGGCAATACAAAGAAATCAGAAAATCAACTCAAGATATGAAAAAAAAAAATACCCAGGAGTTAAAAAAAAAAAACCCACTTAAAAAAAAAACACTCAACAGAAGTAGAATTTCTGGAAATGAAAGATTCATTGAAGAAATTATGAAATACATTTGAAAGCTTCATCAGCAAACTAGATGAAGCAGAATAAAGAATATCAGAACATGAACATAGGTCTTTTGAGTTAATTTAGTCAAACAAAAATAAACAGATTAAAAAAGAATCAACAAGTCCTTTGAGACATATAGGACTATATAAAAGAAACAAAACTTATGAATTATCAGTATTCCAGATGGGGAAGAAAAATTCAAAAGTTTAGAATATCTGTTTAAGAAAATAATTGATGAAAACTTCCCAAGTCTAGGAAAAGATGCAGACATCAGGGTACAGGAAACAAAATGATCTCCAGGCAAATTCACTGGAAAAAAATTCACTATATCATGTTGTCATCAGACTGTCTAAAGTCAATGTGAAGGAAACAATTTTAAAATCAGCAAGAGAAAAGAATCTATCAAGTTACCCATAAAGGAAACACCACCAGACTAACACTGGACCTCTCAACAGAAACCTTGCCAGCCAGAGAGAATATGGGATTTTGAAAGTGCTGAAAGAAAAAAAAAAAATTCCAGTGAAGAATTTTGTGTCCAGCTATATTAAAATTCATAAACAAAGGAGAAATAAAGCATATGTTATACAAGTAAATTCTAAGAAAATTCATCACCACTAGACTGGCCCTACAAACATATTCAGAAGAGCTCTAAAAATAGGAAAAAAAGGATGGATATTAGCCATCATAAGAAACACAAAACAGTGTAAAACTCACAGGTCATATAAAACAGTCACACAAAGTAGGAAGAGAAAGAGAGCAAATAGCAACACGACAGAATTCCACTAAACTACAAAGACAAACAGAGAAAAAGCCCTGTCTCCTAGTCTCCTACTCTAACACATTTGCTTTACACAGAAGGAAACTGAGATCCAGAAAGATTAAACGTCATATTCAGGGTCTATAGAACTACCTAATAGTGAATCTAGGCTACTAAATTCAGTCAACTGGATCCCAGGGCTTATGCTCCTAAATTGTACACTACATTTATTCAAAATAAAGCAGTTGAACAAAATTCATGTCAAAAAATACATTTGAATTACCTTGTCCTTTATGTGTAATGTGTCCTTAAGGTTAGCCTCAAAAAGACTCTGGGACATCCAGAAACATTTATAGAAGCCACAAGGAACTAAAATGCCCATTCACAAGTCTCCAGTGAAGACACGGGCTAAGTCAGTTGCTCCTTCAACATGGGACAGGCCTTCTCTGAAGTTCTCCTGACCTCACTGTCTCATTCCACCCTAAAGGAAGGGAGGTCACTATGGATTAGACCACGTCTCTGGATTTGCATCTGTTCAAAGAAGTTGAATATCATGCTCATAAATACCTTCTTAGATTAAAAATTCCATCATTTTTGTCTTTCTTTGGCTGCAGGAAAATAAATGGAAATAATTCTCAATCTCATTTCAGTAGGGTCAAAAGGAAGTGAAAGAATTATTGCAAATTGGAGAAATCAAATCATCTCATTTCTAAATCTGGCAGCTGCTACCCAGGTCTAATCAATTCTTTTTATGCAGACAAACAAGGAAAGTTTCTCAATTCTTTTAATTTTTCAGAAGCCAGAATATGAAAGTTTGCAGGACATACTTGAACTTGTAAGTGTTGGGAATGACCAGTAACTTTAAAAATGAACATACAATGAGAGGGCCAACCCAGTTTAACAGACCTGTATCTACAGAATTTTGACACAGGGAATCCCAATTCACAAATGCTAAATATAATTAATAAGATAATTAAAATGATAAGATACATATAATCTCATTCACTTCCAAACCAAATTACAGATTAATTCTAAGAACCTATTTGTGCTATTATTTAATGAAGACTGAAGAGAAAGAGATCTCTTCAATATATCCCAAAGTTTTCAAGTTCTCAGTCAAAAGTTAGTGATTTTCTCCTTTTCAAAGTACATGTTGGCCTCATCACTACAGCTCAAAAAAAACAAACTGATGTAATTACATAAATAATTCACAAAAAGCAGGGCACTCATACACCATTCCGGACACTTACTGGAATTTTTATTTTAAATTAGGCAAATTAATGTATTGGTAAACCAGATAAAGACTGTTCACACTTATCAGGCAAAACCATAGATACAATATGCAAATACCTCAGCATTTTTTAAAATCATGCATGGCATTTCAGTTTGTTTATCTTTGAAAGCACCTTTCAGTTAGCAGAGGAGTCTAACTATGAAGGCTCAAAGCAAAGAAAAACTCTTTATCCAATAAATTATTATGTAATCTCCACATTATCTTATTTATTTATAACTGAGTTGTCACTGAAAAAAATTAAAAACAGAAGAGAAGTCTATTTTTTTCCTTGACTAAAGTAAAGGTTGGATTTTAGATTCAAAACATTATATATACACCTTGTATGTATATCACCCCTCATGCACACTACTTTAATAGCCAATGACTATGGACCCCCTAATAACTTTAAACATTTGGTTATTATATTTTACCAACAAGGACAGAGCTCGGCATGATAAAATTAAAGAAGCCAGTCTCTCAAATTAGCATGTTGTGATTCTTATAACATCCAGTGAGCATTTGAGCAATGTTTTCTTTTCAGTGAGGATGGAAGATATCCTGAATCTTGTTTCCTGTGAGTGTAGGAAATAAAAGAATTCAACATAAAATGTAAAACAAAATGAAACAAAAGAAAATGTTGCCAAATCTCCATGTCTAAGCTACAGCTTCAATAGAATATTTTTGCCCTAATAAGTTATATATGGCATTTTTCCCTAATAAATAATTGCTAAGTATCTGTACTAAAAAGTCTAGTTCGGGAAATGTAAGGGTTTTTAAATTATGTTTTCTGATTTTTATATAACTTTCAAATCATTGAATACCAAAGAATGATAGAAGAACCTTTAGAGTTTATTTCTTCAAACAGGTACCCTGCAGAAGTGTACTATACAGAACTTAAAAGACTCTAATTGCCATAAATACATGTTGATCTGCCTTGCATAAAGACTTCACTGTACATCTTATTAATTATTATTCTTATTGTGCAGAGCCACAATCATCCACAAGGAACTAGATGAAGATCATGGTAAACATTGGAAAGTAAAACAAGGCTGTTTTTCAAATATGATTTTGAAATTGATTAACCAGATAGACAACCAGAGAATGCCAAAACTCACTAGCAAGGAAGTGACTTTGTGTAGTGCCTTCCTGGAGTACAATAAAGGATGCATTGCTAGAGACTTTTACAAAAAAATGTTTTTGTGCAATTTAATGAAATAGCAGGGGATGGGTAGCTAATTCAGAGCTGATAGGAAAGACGTTTTCCCCCAAATGGAAAATGTACTCTGTGTATGTTTCAATAGTTGAGATCAGCAAGGCCTGGCTGGCTATAAAATGACAACACGTGCACTTAAAGTTACATTTAATTGGAGGGCTTTTATGTTTCCCGTCACAGAATGACAAGTTCAATTGATTTTTTTTCATTGAACTGACTAGTTGTTGGACACAATGGCCTTAAATTGACTGGTAATTCAACCTGTACCAGCATAATACTAAAATAGCAGATCAACTCAGATGGGGAAAAAAAAATAACAAGCAGATTGGGTTCACACAAATTTACCTGATTGATAGAATTTTTAACCTTTTAACCCACCATTTCTGTGTCAGAGATAAACAACCTCAGCTCAGCAGCAATTCTGTCAAATCCCAAAACCTCCACACGAAGAGGACACCTGACCTGGTCCTCCATCACTGAATTTCAGTTTCTCCATTTTTGCCTCTGGGAAATTAATACTATTAAATTTGCATTTGCCTCCTCTATACTAAGCAGGGAGTTTGGCCAGCCCAAGGCAAAATAGCGAAACAAATCTGCTTTGGGGATGCTCCAAATCCTCTCGTTGGAGGCTTTCTACTTCTTGATAAAATTTCTAAAACACTCTATTTCCCTCAGTTCTCTGGATATTGTGTGAATTTCTGTGTAATACTGAACTTAAAACAGTCCTCCTAACCAAGTTCCCCTCAGTACTTTACTGATGGCTTTTGATAATGTAGTAAATTATTTGAGGATTATAAAGCTAAAAATTGTTAATGGGTTACATTCCCTGTAAATGTTGAATTTTAGCTAGGAGACTTTGGCACAGAATAGTCACTGGTGTGGAGACTCAAACCTCTCTCAAGGTGAGGGAGGCAAAGGACTTGGAAACCCGGGGTTCTTTCAGTGCTCCTGGAACCGCAGGTTTAAGCAGTTAGTTACTACATGTGAGGCCGATTCTGAAACTCCTGCTTACATTATGCTTGCAAAATTACAAAGATCACTCCCAGGGTAGAATTCTGCAGCTTTTCAAGTTTAAGAGGCTCGTGCCTGTTGCCCATCTCCAGGGATTCTGACTCACTATATCTGGGCTGAACCCAGGCACTTGAAATTTTTTAAAAGCCACATAGGTATGTTTGAGGCACAGTCAAGGTTCAGTGCCATGTCACTAGATTCTGCTCATGAGATGTGATTAGGTCATTTTGTGATTAGATTCTGGGCATGAGATGATTACCCAGAAGCTTGAAAACTTTATGCCAAGCTAAAGAACTCAGTCACAAAAGACCACATATTTTATGGCTCCATTATATGAATTGTCCAGAATTGGCAAATCTACAGAGACAGGAAGTAAACTAGTGGTTGCCAAGACTGGAGGGGAAGGGGCGTGGGGAATAGGGTGGTAATAGCTAAATGGTATAGGGTTTCTTTTTGAGGTAACAAAAATATCCTAAAATTGATTGTAGTAGTGGTTATGCATATCTGTAAATATACTAAAAACTATTGACTGGTACATTTCAAATGGGTGAATTGTAAAGTGTATTAATCATATTTTAATAAAGCTTTTAAAGAAAATGTATATGATATGCATGAAGTATATCTCCACAATGTGAGAAGTGTTTATCACTCTGTTTCACTCTTTCAGGGCCTGAAGACTTATAAATGCTGTCATGTTTTAAATTCAGTTTTAATTTTTTCTTCTAACACTCACTCATTGATACATTAGTGGTTGAAACCCTGTGGAGACTCTGTTCTATCACTGAAGTGAATTGACAGTCCTCAAAAAAGCCAAGTCATCAATAATGTAAAAGAAAGTTCCCAGTGGATGGCAGAGTCGATGTTTCTATTGATGACAATATGCTCTCCAGTTTTTATGTGTATGGATGATTATTTAAGAAAGCATATAATTTCTGTCAGGGAAAAGTTGCTCTCCTCGCTACTCACTGTATCTTAAGAAGAGTACTCTGTCACCCACTGTTCAAAGCCAACCTAAAAATCTGATAGCCTTTAGAGGAAAGTGGCTACTTTCACTCAGGCAAATTTAAGCTTAACTTTCTGTAGCCATGGTCAATTCAGCAATGCTTAAGGCAACCAAGGGATTAATGTGAAAGGCATGAGCTCTAAATGTGTTTTAAAGAAGAGTTTTAATAAATGTTTTTGAATGAATAAATTTAAGATAAAGGGGCATAAAAATTCATATTTATTTTGGCAATTATTATAATTAAGTGATTTGGGTTAAAGAGCATATTTTGAGGTGCTCCTCCTATTTCCTGGTTTAAACAATCTTAAAATGGATGGTATGAGCTAAAAACTTGTAAATAAATGAATGATAATGTTATACATACTTATTGAGATCTGTATATTTATTGAGACTTATGAATGTATTATACCCAATAAATCTTTAGGTGCTAAATCAAAACAAGTGTTAAACTTTTTGTCAACCCTATGTTTGCCTTTATGAGGCTTAGTTTTCATACGCTTATTTCCCATGGATGGAAAATTAATCAAATCTCTTATTTTCTGTATAAGGAAATAAAGGCCGGAGATGTGAAGTGACTTGCCCAGTGTCACACAGCCAAGAAATGGTAATGCTGGGACCAGCGTTCTAAGATACAAGCCTCACCTGGAGGAATAGGTCTAATTTAGACCCTATGACACCATTCATAGTCTGATGGACTTACAAGGACATCAAAGTCAAATACCATGATCCAAGGAAACAGTGGCAAGACTGCCATGTTGCCTATTACCCTATTTGGCCTCATAAACCAAAAATAGTACTTTCCTTTGTGCCCACCCTCATGTTTCAACAATTCACTCATTCACCAATTATTTACTAACTACTATTGGTCAAGCACTGTGCCAGGCACTAAGGAAACAAAATAAATAAGCTTACTTCTTGTCTTCAGAGTGATTGAGGCTCAACCTCACCAGTTATCAAGAACCACACCAGTTATTGCAAGTCCTTGATCATCAAACTAACAAACATTTGTAAAACAAACCATATTGTCAAGACAGTGAGCCAAGCAGTCTTTATACGCTGGTAGTTTATAAATGAGCATAATTTGTCAACACTTAGCCATTACTATGTGAAAGAGCTTTTTAAAATTTTAATAGATATGACTCATTTAATCCTCGCTATAATATGAGATAATATTCTCATTTTTCAGCCGAGGGAAACAAGACAGAGATGAGAGATGACTTATCTAAGGCACCAAAGAGGTCATTGTGCTGCCTCTTGCAACTTTATCATCTCCCCTGCTTGTCTGTTTGTTCATTCTCAGCCCAGTAGGAACAACGACAAAAACAACCAAAGCCTTAATGTTGTAACATCAACCTTGTAACAGAAATGAAAAATTTCTCTTTTGGACATCTACCCCAAAAAACAAAAGACATTCTATAAAAAAGACATCTGCACTCGAATGTTTATAGCAGCACAATTCACACTTGCAAAGATGTGGAAACAACCCAAGTGCCCATCAATCCATGAGTGGATTAATAAAATGTGGTATGTTTATACCATGGAGTACTACTCAGCTATAAGAAACAACGGTGATCAAGCACCTGTTGTATTATCCTGAATAGAGCTGGAACCCATTCTACTAAGTGAAGTATCCCAAGAATGAAAAAACAAGCACCACATGTACTCACCATCAAATTGGTATTAACTGATCAACACTTAAGTACACATATGGTAGTAACATTCATCCGATGTCGGGCAGATGGGAGGGGGCAGGAAGGGAGGGGTATATACATACATACACACGTAATAGGTGCTAATAGGTGTGGTGCTCACCATCTAGGGGATGGATACGCCTGAAGCTCTGACTGAGGGGGGGAGGACGTGCGGGACAAGGGCAATATACATAACCTAAACATTTTTACCCCCATAATATGCTGAAATAAAAAAATAAAGAAAGAAAGAAAAAATTCTCTTCCACTGTTAAATGAGCAGACTGTGGTCCTCCTGTTGGGTGTGTAGAGAAGCACCTGTAGGGCCAGTTGCTGGTCTCAGTACCTACTTGAGGTAATCGTGTGGCCCATAGACCAACCTGGCTTTATTTGCAACAGAGCAAATTCTGCATTTTAATTTTTACCTGGCTACTAAGCCTTTGGGCTAAATCTTGTAATTCTCATGTACTTTGCTTGTTTTCTCTTTCTCCACCTTTTCTATCTTTTCCATGGCCTCCTCTCTTAACACACACACACACACACACACACACAGACACACACACACACACACACATTCTCTCTTACTCACAAACATAAGCACTGTGTGGCTGGTTATCTTTACCCTGTAGAAACACATACTTCATGGATGCTTTGTCTCAATATGCCTCAGTGAGGATTTTGTATGGGTTATTGTAAAAAAAAAAATCAATGTCAGCTATTCCAAAATGATTGTTAAAGAACATTCAACCCACTCTTTCATGTTAGCATCATTTATACAAACTCCATTTACACTGCAGATAGAAACAAAAAGATACATTTTTTTCCACTTTTTAAAAACTGCTCAGGTGTTTTAAATAGAACCAGTTTTTATCGAACCAGGTAAAGTAATAATGGAGAAGTGCATCTTCCAAAACTGTTTAGCGCGTCTTCCAAAACTGTTTAGCCCCAGTCTTTTAACAACTCCCCTTTGCCCCCATGGAGTTTCAGAGTACTCTCCTGGAGTAGCAAAGAAAACAATGAATAAAGAATTTCATACGGAGAAACAACAATGATGCCAAAGCATAAACCTTTCTGTGTTTTAAACTAGAATCTATCTTTAACCAGCATTTAGCTTCATAAGATCAACTATCTCAAGTTTGACTTTGCCAAATTGGAACTGATAATAATACATGGGGTAGTTGGTTTGCTTTTTTCTTGGTTATAAAAAAACAAAAGAAAAAAATCAAGAGCATTGTCAAGCATATGTAGAGAAGATTTTCTTAGAAAAATTTTAAAAAATTGTTCAAGCATTCTTTTGGATTTTTGGAAAGATTGATCTTCATTTAAGAAGCAAACACTGTTGTCTCATTATATATTCTTGTTTTTTTTCTTTAATAGAAGATGACAAAAATATAGACACACACATCAAAAGGGTTTCTGCAGCCATGGTGGATTTGTTATCTTCCATTCCTATTCTTATTTACTGGTAGGTTCCATCTGAATGTATATATGACTCTAACATAGATAAAGTTTACTGACCTGCATGACATGGTCTGGGACTGTGGAACATCAGGCTACAGTCAGTCCTACACAGTTCTAAAACGTCTTCAGTTTCATTTCTTAAAATATTCATTTACTCACAGGTAATGTGACAGTAATATTCTTTAAACTTGTGTTCTCAGATACAAGCAAGCAATTATTCCATTTAATCTATTTGTTAAAAACAGCCATATAGGAAATTTTGAATTAAGTACACATATGAAAGAATTTAATCAATTTTTTTCTAAATATCCTCCTATTTAAAATTTTCTTATACTTTGCATTAATCAAGTTAATCTTAATTTGTGACATGGGGCAATGACTGCTGAATTTTGTATGACATTACCTGCTAAGCCTCTATAAGATGCTTTGCAATAATGAGATGTATTACAACGAGTTCTTCTGCATTTCTTTTGATTAAGAATAATTATATACCATTCATCCTAAGTTAATATTTTAAAGTAAATTTAACTGTAAAGGATAATATATAAAAAACACATATATTTGTGTATATACATATATATGTGAATATAAATTACATCTATTTAGAATCACAAAGGATTTGATTCTGATATTTTCTCATATACCTCCCATTAAAAACATTGATATTTTTGGCAAGGTGTGTTTCAAGCAAAGAATGGTTCCAGTATCTAAAAGTGTTCATTTTACATATAGGTAAGGGGAAGGAAACACATTAACTGAAAAAAGTACACTGTCCCCTACAAGGATATTGATTTGACCATATGGATGTGACTTCGCTATTATACTTTACTAGCAGGAATTGCTGGTTTGGCCCTTAGGGTCAATTTTCCACTATAATTTTAAACATTTGAAAGTCACGTTTTTTCACCAAGTTGCAAAATTATTCCTTTCTTGCATCAAAAATTGATTCCTCTGAGTGTTTTCCATTTCAGCACAAATAATTCATTGCTGGATGTCTTTATGAGACAGTGGGAAATGTGCTTACCTCTTCAATATCCTTTTAATAAAAAATAGACTGGAATCCACTAGGAACATTTAGTCACATCAGGAGGGAGGGAAATTTGACTAAGTTGTTATTTTCTTATGAAAGTGTTGAGATGGAGAATTTTCTAAATGAGTTCTGATTGTTGTTAAATCTCTCACCCTAGAAAGAATGCCAATATTTGACTGAGGTGACAAAGGAAAGTTATCTTATATTTATACTTTCTTTGCATGATCTGGGTAGAAAAACATACAAAATAAAGAGGAAATTCATATTCTGTAAGCTCAAAAAACTTGATTGTGACCAATGCAGTAGTGTCATGTGCAGAGAGATTCTAGCTTACTACTTATTGAAGAAGAAGTCATCGTCCTCATCATTACTAAAGATCTTCCATTCTATGCTTGTTATAGAATTATTTTAGAGCAACAATTTAAAAATTAGGAAATACATGCTATAAGGTTTTTATAAAAAATTATTTATTTAAGGTAGGCCTTGAAGATCACCTTTATGTCCACTCATCCCATCATTACACAGATGAGGAAACAAAGTACAAGGAGAGTGTATCAGTTAAGTTTCAGCCATAGAAACAGAAGCTGCTTTTCTGGGAGCCCATGTCTTCCTCTTGCTCATTCCTTCAGCAGCCATTTGCAGATTCCCCGCTATGAGCCAGGCACAGTGCTCAGCCCAGGGCACTGTCATGACAACATCTGCTCTTGGAATTGCCAATCAGTCGGGAGACCTGCTGTAAACCCGTAAGGGCTTCAAGGAGAAGCATGGGCTGCTGTGAAAAGAAGGAGGTGGCCAAACTTCATCTGAAGGATCAGAAAAGGCTTCTCAGAAGTGACATCTTGGCAGATGAGGCTCAAGGGGTGAGCAGGAATTGGCCAGGTGACTGTCTTGTCAGTCCCATGTGTCCAGTCCCTGTATTTCCCAGGATCTAGAGGACACCCCCAATTGGGTGCCTCATCCTAGCTCTCATTTCTCAGGAGGTACTGTATTTCCCCTTGTCACTCCCCAGTCTACGCCCCATAAGGAAAAGTAAGTCCTTGTCTCACATTGTCTTGGTTCTTTTGTGAACAGCGCTCACAGTCACATTATCTGAGATCAGCATTCTGACTCCACACTAACCAAGCTTTGCAAGCAATTTCTTTTCTGAGCCCCATATTCCTCGCATGTAAATAGGATAGTGCATGCCTGTCTGACTGCTTCACAGGGAGAACCATAAATGAAATAGTATTGTTATTGTTGCTACATTTTAAAGGAGAATTAAAGAGGAAAAATATCAACTTCTGTTCAGCAATTTTCCCTCAAATTACCCCCTTCCACGTTTGTACTTAAACATAATCTTCTTCTTCATCATCATCATCAAAGGTAACATATGTTGTTTGGTAATAAGGTGAATGTGCATAGAGACGCTGTAGAAATAGCCAATCATTTAATCATCTCAACAATTCTATGATATTAATACTATTATATTACAAATTTATCAATGAAAAAATGAGGTAGAAAGAGATTAAATACCTTGCTAAAGGTCAAGAGCAGTTGTTCCTGTGAACATACCATGGCTGACCTCCCTTTATTTACCAACTTTCTGCTTCTAGATACCTCCCCTCCTTTTGCCCTTGGTATTGTTTTCTGTAGTTTGCATGAAAAGCCAGAAGGAAGCCTGGTCCTTCCTTTTTTTAATAGCACCACAATAGTGCTGTCTTTTACACACTACAATCATAGAAAATTTCAAGCCACTTCTTGAACAGGCAGTCACACAGAGTTACAGAATGTGACAGTGCTCCACCATATAGTCTCTGCTAGAAAACTAATTCCATTGAATTTTAGAGAAGAAGCAGGTAAAATGAAAGCCTCCTGCCAAAAGTGTTAGATGTCCTTTTAAACAACCTCAACCTCTATTTACAGACAACAGCATGCGCATCCATCAAACCTGATGACTCATTGCCTCTATTCCAGTATCTGGATTAGTTTCAGAGAAGCAAATAGAGAAAATATGATACTATCAGAGAACTCTGTGTCTTTCTGTTTCCCTGCAATGTTTTGGCTACTGGTTATCACAACCCAAGCACAAGATAACAATGAGATGCCTGCTTGTTTTCTCAGTTAAAACTCATGGAAGACTTTCATTGGAAAAGACACGAAATTGAAAGTCCTATAGAGTATATGCCCAAGGCACCCTCAAGAAGTCCCATTTTCAAAAGAAACCTGAATCTGTTTACCATTTGGGGGCTCACCTAAGAATATTTTATATGTAATGAAATAACAGAAGAAGCAAGATTATGAAACAATAAGCCAAAAAACAAAAATATATTCATTCAAATAAAGCATTTGCCTCAGAAAGCTAAATGCTTATTGATATAATGTCAAACCATTTGCTGAACAGCCCTAGTGCCTCTCCTGCAGGATGGAGCTGGAGGAGCTGAAGGGCTATAAGGTCACTAGCCTGTGCTGGTGCTAGGATAGAAATTCCCCAAGTTACTGCCATCAGGGCTTTGAACACTTCCTTTTCCCCAAAAACGCTATTTCTTATAAATAGGTAACTTCTACTGCCAAAGTGTTAGCCTGATATTTTCTGCTCCTTCCCAACTCTTAATAAATATATCAAGTACCACGTAAGTGATCTACCTCTCCAGGAGTACTTTCCATGGTACATCTAGCTGTGTCAAATCACCTCTCTCTATTGGACAGTAAGAGACCTAGGAGCACTGGTTGTCTGAGGTAGAAATAATATTGGGTTTTGTGCAGGAAATGAGGGTGGGTATAACAGTGAATTGGATAAAGCAGGGCATTCTGCTGACATTTTGTTTGGAAGTTTTCTCTAGTAAACTTTGATTTGACCCTTATTTGTCATGCTTTCTTGATTGCGCAAACTCAGGCAATATACTAATTTCTCAGATGTAAATTGGAATAATAATGTCTTTCATGTAAGTTCATATAAGTATTAAATAAGGAAATTCATGTAAAGCACTTAACACTATGGCTGGGCCAAAGCATGTAGTCAACTAATATTACAGTTACGTGTGTAAAGTATTTGGCAAAAAACCTAGGTACATTGTAGGCACTTTAAAGTATGTGTGTGTGTATATATATATATATTTTTTCCCCTCACTTCCACAACTACTCCCCCATACCTTTTAGTCCTTTTAATTAATTACCAAGCCTGACTCCATTGCATTTTGACTATTTTCAAAAATCACATCATATTTCATAGAATAAAATTTATCAGTTATAAATATAATATGAAAATGGCACTGACTGTGAAAATAATTCCAGAATAGCATATCTCAACATATATTAAACAATGGCGACATATTATTTATTTATTTATTTATTTATTTTGGATACAGAATCTCACTCTTCTGCCCTGGCTAGAGTGCCATGGCATCAGCCCAGCTTGCAGCAACCTCAAACTCCTGGGCTCAAGCAATCCTTCTGCCTCAGCCTCCCAAGTAGCTGGGACTATAAGCATGAGCCACCATGTCTGGATAATTTTTTCTATATATTTTTAGTTGTCCAGCTAATTTCTTTCTATTTTTAGTAGAGACAGGGTCTCACTCTTGCTCAGGCTGGTCTTGAACTCCTGACAGCAAGCAATCCTCCTGCCTCAGCCTCCCAGAGTGCTAGGATTACAGGTGTGAGCCACCGGGCCCAGCTGAGACACATCTATTGAGGATGTTAAAAACAACAGACATTTTGTTGTATGAGTTCTTGCTGTTTGAATAAAATTAGTGAAATGTCAGATAATGGTCAATCACACCTGGAATTTTACCTCAACTGATTTCTGCAAACATCTGTTAAGCAACTCCTCTCCTCACAAGTGGGCTCTTTAGGGAGTGCAAACTTAATAAGATCAACCCGTACATCCCCAAATTCATGGGGTTGTTATAAAAATTAAAGTAAAAAATATATATTAATTGTGAATAGCTCAATAAATAGGGAAAATATTACTCAGGAATTTCTTGATGACAAATCCAACTAACTTAAAAGTGGTAGAGAGGGGAATAGGAAGAAACATAATGCTTCAAGGAAATGAAGTCAAGGAGTATTTAGCTTCCAACCTGGCTAGAGCCAAAGGCTTAACATCAAGCAACTACAATTTCTTCCTTTCTCTATGCCATTTCTGTTTCAGGTGGGTTTCCTCTCTGATAAAGTGTTGACTTCTGTATCAATATGCTTTGATATTAGCTATTATCCAGGTCCAGATTCACACCTTCATACTTCAGCAATTTTCAAGGAAACAGGGATTTTCTTTCTCAAAGGTTTCAGCAAAAGACTGGTAAATCTGAACCACTATTCTAATTTAGAATGTGTGAGCGTCCATAAAACAATCACTCTGGCTTAGGGGATGGAATATTCTGATTGATCAGGACAGAGTCATATGTTCATCCAAAAACTTTAGAAATAAAGTCAGTCTTATTAAAAACATTTGGATTTAAAATAGTATAATTAGGGTAGAATTTTATAAAGAATAGGAAAAGCAGGATGAGAAATTAAAAAAAAAGACACATACTACAGGATGCATTAGTTAAGATTGTTACAAAGTGGCAAAAGAATAACTGAAAATAACAGCATTTTAAACACCATAAGAGTTTATTTCATTCTTAGTCCATACTGAGAGATAGGTAGCCCCCAACTGACACAATAGTATTAATATAACAAATTCAGGCTCATGTGTCTTGTTGGTCCAGCATGGGGTTTATTCCAATGAGTATAATATTGTCCAAGATAGTTGCTGGAGCTCCAGCCATTACATCACATTCTATCATCTAACAGGTAGAAGGAAATATGAACTCATAGAAGAAGGCCCTCTCCCTTAGAGATACATCCTGGCATGTGCACATACAGTCTCTAGTTGTATCCCATTGGCCAGAGCTAAGTCACATGGCCACATTTAACTGTAAAAGAGGCTGAGAAACATGTAGTCTTTATTCCGGGCAGCTAAAAAGTGGGGTTTATATCATTGTGGAAAAAAGAAAGAATGGAGATTCGGTGGCAATTAGATGCCTTCACCAAAAACGTGGAAGTAAATAAATATAATGGGTGATAAATGCTATAGAGACACAAAGAAAATAAGTTTGGGTTTTATCTTTCTGGAAAGCTATAAAACTCTAAAATTAAACCAGCTTCCTGATAACTCTGCCAAATCAGGGAAATGTTCATACTTCTATACACTAAGATAATTTTAAATAATGATAAAAATAAAATTATGGCAGCCAGATGCTTCATGCATATCACGAACGTATCATCTTTGAACATCCATCAGCGGCAATCTTCTGAGAATAGTAATGATACAATTTCTTAGCCTTAGGATTTCAGCATTTTAATCTCCCAATAATTTCACAAGTAGTAACAAGCAGTTTACATGACTATTTAAGAATGAAATTAAGGAAATGATGCCCCCCCATTTCATTATTAAGAAATGGAAGTCAAGTGATTTAGTAAATCTGTAGTAAAAAGCAGAATCAAAATCAAAATCAAGGCAATGATCTTTAATATTCTGCATAGACTAGGACAAACAGGGGTCACTAGGCATTTTTTTTTTTTTGTAAGAACCAGGTAGTATATACTTTAGCCATTGAGGGCAATGCACAGGTTCTGCCAAATCTACTCAATTTTGTTATTGCAGCCCACAAACAGACAAAGACAATAAATACATAAACAAATGCGTCTGGTTGTGCTCCAATAAAACTTTATTTAAAAACACTAAAATTTTAAGTTAATATAAAGTGTGTCATTAAATTCTCTTTTTTAAAATTTCAGCTTATTATGGGTGTACAAAAGTTTAGGTTATGTATATTGCCCATGCCTCACCCCCCTCCCCCCCCCCCCAGTCAGAGCTTCAGGCATGTCCATTCCCCAGACAGTGCACATCGCACTCATCATGTAGGTATACACCCATCCCCTCCCCCCTCCCCCCACATCTGCCCGACACCCAATTGGTGTTATTCCCAAATATGCACTTAGGTGATGATCAGGGAAACCAATTTGATGGTGAGTACATGTGGTGCTTATTTTTCCATTCTCGGGATACTTCACTTAGTAGAATGGGTTCCAACTCTTTCCAGGAGAACAAAAGAGATTCTATATCACCGTTATTTCTTATAGCTGAGTAATACTCCAATATTTTTTACAACTTTAAACAATGTAAAAACCTATTAGCTCCTAGGCCACAGAAAATACAGGTAGTATTTGGCTGACTCATGCTACTTCACAGTAAAATACATACTCTTGTCTTGAATTTAGGATTCTCAGCATTATGGATCCGGTATTGCTATGGTTTAAATGTTTGTATTCCCTCTAAAATTCATGTTGAAACTTAATCCCCAATGAAACAATTTTAAGAGGTGGCGTCTTTAGGTGGTGACTGCTCTCATGGTTGGGATTAGTGCCTCATCAACGGGCTGGAGGGAATCAGGCACTTTGGCCTTCTGTCCCTTTCATCATTTGAAGACACAGCACTGGTCCCCTCCAGAGGATGCCACAAGGTGCCCTTGGAAGCAGAGACTGGTTCCTCACCAGACACTGACATGCTAGGACCTTGATCTTGCACTTCTAGCCTCTAAAACTGTGAGAAAATACATTTTTGTTCTTTAAAATTTAGTAATATAGTAAAACCATATTATTAATCTTGAATGCTCTCCCACTTTCTCACCTATGTCTGGTGATATGCTATTTCGTCCAGCTGAAACTTACTAAGGACATTATACTCTGTTGAAATTTATCCTTTCTCTTGCAATTGCAAAAACACTTCCAAGGAATGAGAACAAATAACTAAAACTAAAGCCTCTATATCAAAATGAGAATGAACTTACTCCAAAACCCAAAATACATGAAGAAATGTAATGGTGAAAAAAGTAGCCATGAAAATCAACTTAAAATGATATTTCACAAAGACCAAAATAAGTATTTTTGGAATGGGTAGATATAAATTAAGAGCATTGTTTAAAAAAAAAAAAAAACACTGAATTTATAAATCTAAAATGCTTTCTCAGAGGCTGATAGATGAAGTAGATGATAAATAAGCAGTAGAGATAATTAAAACCTGAACAATTCAATAAATTATCTTGATCTATTAATATGAACAAAACTAAATCAAAATGCAGGTAATAAGAGAATAAATTTCAATAAAGCTGTCTTCAAATGTGTGATAAAAATTTTTCTTCAATTTTAAAAGTCTGATGAGAAGTTATTTTTTAAAATAAAGAGCTTGAGGATTTCATCCCTTTTTAATATATGGAATGCAGTAAGCATTAAGATAAAGACCATATTTCATAAACTTAAAATCGTCAAGTTGGCACATTACTTTTAATACAATAGACATCTAAAAATAAAGCACCATTTTAAATCTTTCTAAATACCAAATATAAAAAATCTTAATTCTAGAAAGATCTCCAGTTTTTTAAAAAAATAATTCCAATTCTTACTGTATGATTAGGATTAAAGCAAACATATATATAAATATAGCACTATACAATTGCTTTTCATAAATATAAATATATAATACATATATAAAAAGCCCAATTTATCTTTTCATTTCCAGGGCTAAAAATAACATTTTATTCTTTATTTCATATATATATTCATATATGTACATTTATTTCATGTATATCTCAATACAGGAACTCAAAAATTTGATTTTAGTATTTTAAAGGTGTCTAATGATTAATTTCTGGTTCTTAATATAACTGGTTGTTGAGGAACTCAGAGTACTTGAAAACCTATAATTTCAATAAAAGAAAACATTCAGGCAAAATAACAATCCACATAAAAATAACTTATGATTTAATTGTGGTACCTATGATATAAAATTATTTTGAATAACAATAAAGTAGAAGGTTAGTTTTAGACATGGTCTAAACTCTATATAAGTAATAGTTATCATAAAAATATAATGCTTTTGATAATACAGTATTAGATTAAATACCTCATCATTTATCAGAATTCTGAAAAACACTACTCAGAAATACATATTTATATGTATTGCATAACCAAATGAAAACGCATAAAAATAAAGTGAAAAAATTCTTAAAGTTACTTAAAGGAGATATAAGAAAAAATTTTCATTGCTTCATGTTGTTGAATCAATCTGAGGTCATGCAAACATAAATTACAGAGTTTACCACTTTTACAAAGTGATAAATATACATTTCATTTTTTCTACAAATGAAATATTTTCTTGCAAATTACTTTCTGCTGCCAACAATAGTTGTCATAATTTCAGAGTTTTGTTATTCTTGTTGCAATTCCTCCTCCTCCTCTTCCTCTTTCTTCCCTTCTTCTTTCTTGTCCTTCCTTCCCACCCCTTGCCCTTCTCCCTTCTTCTTTTTATATGTGATTCAATTAAATTACATTATCTTATGCAGCATACTCTATATGTGTATATATGATGTGTAAAAAATATATATTCTTTTGAAAATAAAAAGGGAAATTATGCTTTTGAATGCAATGATTCTAAATCATTTAGCCAAGTAATACTTCTGATATGTTGATCTCAACTTTACATTAAATTATGAATATAAACATAATTTATTTCTGAAGTATATTTTAATAGCTTTGTATACACTCAAAGGCAATAGTAAAATATCGACTTATGTCTTCAGTATTTTGATAATGCATTAGCTTAGGTTGAAAGATTTATTGATAAATTGGCTAAAGAAAGCTAACTTAACCTTTAAATACTGAATAATGGTTTTTATTTTGCTTAGGATACAGATAGTTAATCCATGCAGCATGATTTTCCCTGATTAATCCCAAAATTCCCTTAATCTTCATCATTTTTTAATAGACTATGAATTAATTTGACAGAATAAGATTAGAAAATGTTAAACGTTTACTAAAGTGTCGAGAAAAGTAAAATGGAGGATAAAAATGTCAAGTTTTTACATAGCATTTCAAATGTACCTATATTAATTCTGGCTCTTCAATGTTTTTGACCCATCCTTTTAAAAATGAATGCAATAAACAATTCAATTGCTTAAATGTCTAAAATGCAATTGTGTAAAAATAAATGGATGTTTCTTGTCATCAACATATCCCTGATCTTTTCTGTTGCTAAGAAACACATGAGCCAAATCTATAATTTCTATATCTATTTCTGCATTCTCTTAGTACCCAGTGGTGAAGTAGTAGAAAATGCTTTGCAATTGGGAAGATATGTTTCCATTTCAATCCTCCTGTGGCATGCTTTTCCACACATTGTCTTGCTCTGTATTTTCAGCTTTCAGTGCAATCTATGATGCCTTTTAAAAAATGCCCTTTTCATCCTAAGCATACAGTGTTCACAAGTCTTGTTTAGAAGATAACTTTATATTTCTATTCTCTGTGAAACTTAGGATGTCAAAGTTATTATTGGATTCCTAAACTCATGTGTCTGACAGTTGTATTTTAAATAAAACTTCCCTGCTAAAATTTTGTCATTCCATTTTGTAGTGTTTGACTAGGATGAACCTCCACAAACAGTAAAAAACTTAGGTAAAAGTTAAGCCGTACTTAGTTTTTCAAACCACTCCAGAATATTTCTGTCTTCAAATTATTGGTAGCAGCATCATCTTTTCTAAAGAAGATGCTATTATTAAAAAAAAAAAAAATGACAACTCCTATGACAAAGTTCAAAGATAATAATAAAATTAGGAAGCAGCTTTAACTTGGGAAGTAAACAATTTTATTTCTTTTTACCATAATCCATTATTTAAAATTAAAGAGCTAATTCTATTTTAACACAGAGATTTGAATTTCAACTTTTTGACAAATTTGCTCCTAGTAGGATACATGTGAATAATATGTATGTAAAGTGGAATGTTTACTAAGACAAAAAAGAATCCTCTATATAGAGACATGTACTTTAATTTTCTCTCTTTCTCTCTTCATATATGTGTGTATGTGTGTGTGTGAACAAATATGAACCTGAGAGAGCCAGTCCTTCAAGATAGATTCCAAGTGGCTAACTGGACATAAATTTTAAATATAGCCAAGGAGCAATTTGCTGAGTAGAGGTCACACACATACTTTGAGTTCCTGGAAAACCCACAACTCTGTTTAACGTTGGGACTTTCAGAGCTCACCTGGACCAACCAATCAGGGCTCGGTTGAATCAATCAATCAGAACTCAGCTGTGTCAACCAATAGGAACTAAGTGAATTTGAATCTTTCATTTGCATAAACAACCTTGGCAGGAACTTTTGCTATAAACCTAAACCATCCCTTCATTCTCTGGAAAGAATCTTTGGTTTTCACCAGAGGCTGGGTCTTCCCTGCTTGCAAACTTTAAATGGGAACAAAGTCTCCTTCCTCCAAATTATTTTTTCAGAGAACTTTTATTTTTCCTTTCAAGGAACCTATGTGATGCCAATATTGGTTTAATGTCTAATGGTTTTATGTTTGCTAGAATCACACTTACGAGCCAATCTGAAGATCACAGACAAATTTTGAACATGTTTAATAGTGTCAAAGGCCCATTACCAGAATGCAAAATTGAAAGTTAAACTCAGTTTTTATCTTTATATTCTCTGTGATTTATATATTGTGTAAAATTGTGACTTGATGTGAAAAAGCAATTTACAGAATGGGAAGACATTTACAAAGTATATATCTGAGAAAGGACTCAGGTCCAGATATGATATATAGATATTGCATAAAAGAAATTTCAAAAATATCAAAAAATTCCTACAAATAAATAAGAGATATAAAACTGAATGGAAAAATAAACAAAGTATTGCAATGGCTCTTCCCAAAAAAGCATATCCGAACAGCCAATGAAGACATGAAAAAACTGTCCTGTTCCATTACTTTGTGGTAATGGAAAATTAAATTGAATGTATTATACAGCTGGATACCCACATAGATGGTGAAAATAAAAAAGATTGACAGTTAACAAATTAACAAATTTTGTTAATGATACAGAGGAACTGGAATTCCCATACGTTACCAATTAGTCTGTAGAATAACACAAACACCATGAAAAACTGCTTGCTAGTTTCTTCTGAAAAATTAAATATGTGCACATCTTATAATCCACCAAGTTCACTCCTGTGTGTGTGTGTGTGCACGCGCGCGTGTGCGCACATATACCAAACAATAAATATCCATTAACAAGTACTGGTACAAACAAATTATGGCGTATTCATTCAATGGGTCATATACAACAATAAGAAGAACATCGTATTGATACACACAAAAATATAGATGAATTTCATTAGTTTGAGTGAAAAAAATCCACAAACAACAAAGAAAATATTATATGATTCCATTTATAGGAAGCTATTAGATGATGAGAGAATTCAAAATAGTACATACTTCTGGGAGGATGACTGGCAGAGAGTATGAGGGCGCCATCTGAAATAATGGATATGTTATATATTGGTGGTAGTTTTATGATATCTACATATATAAAAAGTCATTTAGTTTTATTTACTAAGATCTATGCATTTTGTAGTATGCAAAATACACCTTAATAAAATCATCTTCTGGGATTACTAAAAATAATTCCATCAGCAATAAATGTAATCTTAAATGTCATCGTGGTTGGGATTATTTTGTTGATCTTATGGTTTTTGTTTGTCTTTAACAGTGGGCTTTACTTGCTTTTGCACATAAATCAATCTCTAAGAGCCCTTAGAGTATCATTACCTCTTCCACACCTCTTGGGAAATATTATGTGCATTAACATAACCTAATACCTATTTAAGTCAATATGCATGCCTCCATTAACTGTAGCTCCATCAGTTTTTTCAAAGCTGTTGATTCCTTGTTAACAAAAGGAACATATCATGGGAAAATGTCTCCGCCAAGCATCTCAAGCAGCGCTTCTGTGTACTAAAAGAACTATCATCTTTCATTCCTTCACCGTTTTCTGTGCAAGGCTATGGACATAAAATGATTTGGTGCCTGACTGCAAGGGGTTCAAGATCCGATTTTCAGCTTCCGGTGACCCAGTAGGCTTCTGGTCCTTTTTGCATCCTGACTAGGCTTGTTCTTCCAGCTAAGGGTCACCAGCAAGCCACTCCCATCTAATCCCCTCTGGGCACCAAGCCCCGTGATTGCCTTGGCCACGCTGCGTGGCCTCCATCCACTCACCGCGCAGCGTTGAGAACTGGCGGAGACAGCAGAGAGGAGGAAATGGAGATGAGATATAAAAACTATAAATTTGGGGTGGGATAAAAAACTATACATTTTGGGTGAGATTGATGTAAACTTTGATGTTGGAACCCCAATTTACGGGATATCGGGGAAACCAGAACAACTTGCAGGCAGAGGGGCGGGCAGAGGACTTTCACCAACAGTGATGAAATCACCCCACCTCACCCTCTACACCCAAGTCAGGAGAGGAGGCTTGTTGCTCCTTGGGAGCAACGGGCAGCCTCTGGTCTCTGAGCCCAGCGTCACTGGCTCACTGGCGTGGTAGCCCTGCTGCGGGTTGACGCCCTAGGTGCGCATATGAAATGCACTCCTTGCTGGAGAGGCTGGTGGGGAGCTGGTGCAAAGAGAACAGACAAAAATAGCACCAGGAACAAGACATCAATCAGGGCAACACTGCCTTTCAGAAACCTTCATTCATTCATTCATATATGGCAAGTCAAAAATAGGTTATTTGTACTATATTAGCTGTAATTAACAGTTGGTTTGCTGCTCTCATTCTACTCTTTAGGTGCATTTTCCAGAACTGGCTATTGTTACCTACTAAAAACTACCAGATACTAGAAAATGTTTACACCATCCACAATCCTAGCAAGGAGGAAGACTTGCCACAAAACCCGCATGATTTTGTGAGCAATGGGCCCCGAATCTGACTCAACATTTTCTGGAAAGCAACTCGAAGAGGAATATATGATCACTTAAGATCGATCTGTCTGTAAAATGAAGCTAAATCAAAAAAAAGAGAAGACTCATGCATAGAGGGGACACTAAAGGGTGAATGGTCACCCACAGCAGCCTCTCAGTGGACACAGAATTTGTAGATAATCTCCACCTTGCATTAGCCATTCCCCCCAAGCCCCCCTAAAATGGATACAAAGACAAGAAGCATCAGCCCTTTTATCACCAGCTGTAGTGCAAGATGAAATATTTAGAATTACCATTATCACCAGCTGTAGTGCAAGATGAAATATTTAGAATTACCATTACATTGTACTATGTCAGTTTTGCTTTTTACATTGTCCAGAAAAAAAATGATATCCTAATTTTACTGTGAAATATTTCTATTTTCAATTTCTAATAAGTGAGAAAAATGAAATCCATATCATAGGTCTAAGCTTATTTTCACACTACAGGCAGTGTTCTACCATCTATAGTTATGTCTAGGTTGAAAATATTAAACATTTTATTCATTTTGGACTCTTTTACTATGAAGGTAGATGATCAGAAGTTTTCCTTTCATAGCCTCTACTGCAAAGAGTGCCCAAAACAACAATATCCTCATTCAATTCTTTTTTTTTTAATTTCTTATATTCTTAGAAAATATCTCATTACATTTATGGGTGATAATGACTGTCTAGCCTATTATCTTCTTCCATAATTTACAATATCTGAGATAAATTAGAAATAATATTTCTGAAACTTTCTGATTTGGGAAAAAAGTAAGATATTGTTTCTATAAATGTAACAAATCCAAAAGATGAAATTTAGAAGTAAAAAAATCTGTTTTCTTGTTATTAATGTATCATCTTTTATAGAAATTCATCTGCTCAGCAGTTTTGTCTTTTACACAAAGGGAGAACTCTTACTTATATCCTGAATTTATCTGAGTTGATCCTTAGGGAGAGGAGAGTGATAAGCCGTATTAGTCTTATTCCTTTATAGAAAGAAAGAGAGAGAGAAAGGCGGGGAAGGATGCAAACACCAGACATTTTGTAGTTTGGGATAAAACTATTTGACATAGGAAAAATTGAAACATTAACCCTGTAATTTTAAAAAGTATGTAAAAATTTTCCTATTCCTTAAACAAATAATTGCTAGAAAATTGGAGCAACTTTGGAATGAGTTAGAGACTCAAGGGATCTCTAAATAATATAGGTCATTCTTTTTAAATCAACTCAGATACATTATATCAAAATTAATTGTACTATAGGACATAATATTTGTTTTCAAATTTCCATATATTTTTGAGATTTTCAACATGATACACCATTTACTTTGGTAATGTTTTATAGAATGAAATTTTTTGAATGTTACTTTAATTTCTCAGTATATCAGCAAAACTGATATGTTAGGATTTGAGGGCATTTTCTCTTTTGTAAGTAGGATCAGGCCCTTCTCAAGGTAGAGCTTATTTGTTAAGATTCCAAAATTAGCTGTTTGCCATTGTAGGACTATCTCAAAATCATCTGTTATACTTTACAGTTACCTAATAAGTATTCAAGAAAGAGAATTATTTCGATTTGCTGTTAGTCTAATTTTTATAGACTTAAATGGAGTTCAAAAAAAGGCAGTATGAATAATGGTGGAGTCAAAACCAGAATGTTCCTGTGTAGTCGGGTGAATTAAAGTCTAGATATCAATTACTTTTCCCTCTTTCTCCTGCTCCATCTGAGGAGTTCTCCACAGTGCATTTTATATGTATAGGAATATGTTCTAAATTCTTTTATTTTCAAATATTTCTTTTCATTCTGAGCCTAATTCAAGTAACTTTGAGAAAAACTTTACCCAGTTACTTTGTATTACATGCATCTATGCCTTTTTAATTTCAATAGTATTAGTCTGAAGCCATGTGATTCAAGATAGAGAATACCATACTACCTTTATGCATTAATTTATTCTTTTACATAACAAACTTTTTTGAGTACTAATCTCTGTTCTTTAAAATGAGTGTACTTGTCTCACAGGGGATTAGGAAATGGATAATTCAGTGAGAGGAAGTGCTGATTCTTGAATTCTAAATTCCAAATGAACCTTCCAAGATAGTTTTCTAGTCCTGATAAACTATGAACTTGATGGTTGCTGTGGTTTGAATGTGTTCCCCAGGACAGCATATATTGGAAACTTAATTCCCAGTGCAACAATGTTGGGAGGTGGGAATGAGAGATGAATAAGCCATGATGGTGGAGTGAATGGATTAATGCTATTATCCTGGGAGTGGGTTTGTTCCTTATTTCTAGGGTGGGTACCTTATAAAAGGAAGGGTTTGGCCCCTTTTTTTCTCTCTTTCACTCTCTTGCCTTCTACCATGAGATGATGCATTTAGAAGGCCCTCACCAGATACCAGCATCTAGATCTCAGACTTTCCAGCCTCCAGAATTATGGACCAATAAATTTCTGTTCATTATAAATTACCCAGTCTCAGGTATTCTGTTATAGCATCACAAAATGACTAAGACAATAGTCAAATACCAATTCACAAATATCTACTATCTACCTAATACTGTGCTTAATATAGATAATTAAAAAATAAATTGTCTATTTGTGAACATTCCAATGCTCTTGGTATGGAGAAAAATTTAAATACATGGAATACAAAAAATAACAGAAGGTATAATTTTAGGATCTTAAAATATTTTGTTCCAGAGTTTAAGCCAAAAGTTAGAGGGTTTTTTATTAATCCTATGTGAAACATCAATATGGCAAGAGATCACAGAATGAAAAACTCAGTAGAAGAGTCAGCTCTGGTACTTTAAAGGTCAAATCATTTGCCTATTTTTTACTTTTGTTCCCTTGCTTTTGAGGTCTGATCCAAAAAATCCAGTGTCATGAAGCATTTTCCCTAGGTTATCTTCCAGTAGTTTCATAGTTTGGGGTCTTACTTTAAGTCTTTAATCCATTTTGGGTTGATTTTTGTATATAGTAAAAAATAAGGGCCTAGTTTCATTCTTCTACATGTGTATATCCAAATTTCCCAGCACAATTTATTGAAGAGATTCCTTTCTGCAATGAGTGTTCCAGCACCTTTGTCAAAAATTACATTCATTTTTCATATCCATTGTTCAACAGATGAGCTATAAAATTGAATCAATATTAATGTTAGAATACAATAGGAATTCTACTTAAAAGTTTGCTAGGCTGGAGGAAAAGCTTTAAACTTTCTTATTTTTCCATCTTGGTAATTGAGAGACACTGATAAAAGATCTTCTATTTGTCTTCTTTCTCTCTCCCTAAGCTCTTCTCTGATACATGAAATTTGGTTCAAAGCAAAACTGTAAATAAATACAGTGAAGCCCTTCAGATACACTTAAGATATATTATGTTGAAGAATACGGACTTGGGCTGCAATTTAATTGCTATGCCAATCATGATCAGAAACACAATTCTTCTAAAATGGAACTCTTAAAGACCAGATAGGGTTTAATTGATCAATTTTGTGTGGTTCAACCACTTGAAGAAAATGAAGTTAAACCATCTGATTAAACATGGAAGATTAAGTGTTGAAGTTTCTTAATGACACAACTTAATATTTTATTTATCAAAATATTAAAATTATAAATGCAAATCAAATATGGCCAAATGCTTTGGAACTCCTTTTAATAAAAAATAAGATCATTTAAAATAAGAATTTAAAATTACCTACAAAATGATAAAAATATAGGAAAGACATAGACAAATAGAAAATGAAAAAACAAACAGAAGAGGGAGAATATAGATTAGTTTTAATTAGATCTTAGCCTGGTTTTTTATTATTTTTTTTAAATTCAGGATATAGAGTGGTACAAACATTTTGGCTACATCTAATGCCTTTGCCTCACTTGTTAATAGTCCCAATGGTACAGAACATATAATTATTTAAAATAAAGAATACAGAGGTAAACATTTATTTGAAATATATAATAATTAATGAGATTACAAATGCATGTCATCTGTCTGGTCTGCTAATGGACTCAAGTCTAAGAGAGTAAATAACAAGCTATTAGTATATATAGATATATAGCAGTATATATATATGATTGTATATGTATACATAATCATAGTTCAGATCAGTGTATTTGTCCCTTAAGAAAAGACTAAAGGATAAATTAACTTTTATGAAATTTTAAAATAAGAACAGAATTTTTATGTGCTAATTAATGCATAGCTTTATTATTGTTAGTATCAAGCTATGCACTGTTCCAAAAGCATATATTAATTCCAGAATTACCACTTACCCTCCTGACTCCACTCTTCCTGACCCGGTATCACCTTATACCATGATTTTTCCTAACAAACATATCATTTAATACTTCTCAGAAATCAAACTACTGATAGTGTGACAAAAGTGGAGTTATATAACATTATTTTAGTGAAAGGAGGCCAGAGTAGTATATATTACATGATTCCCAAACTATTAATAGCTTACATGGTAAAATTAGAACAGTGGTTGCGTCTGGGGAGGGGAGGTACACTGTAAAGTGGCATACAGGCACTTTTTAGAGTGAAAGAAATGTTTTTCATCTTGTTTGGCCTGGTGATTATCCCAGTTCATACATTTGTTGTAACTGCTTGCTCAAGTTGTATGCTTAAAAATATTTGCAAACACCTATTCTATGTAAATTATACCTCAATAAATAAAATAAATAGATATTGAAGAAGAAGGAGACATGAGACAAAAATCATACTAAATATTGTTGATCTAGGATTACTAGATTCAAAGCAGTATCTGTAGATGGGCTTCAACTCCTTAAATGGAATGCAAAATATTTTATCTTGTGGAGAAGAAATGTGCCTTTTCCCCAAAATGAACAAAGTTATCATCAGATTATCAAAAATGTCTCTGAATCTCCAATAAATATAAAACCTTTGGTTCACCCCTTAAATTTACAAATGAAGAGTAATATTCTCAAGGACACATGATTTATTAGCTTGTGTTCTAACAATCCTATTTTCCTATTTAGTGCTATTTCCTGCAGTACCAAACTAATTAATCTTATGTGCAAAACTCTAAAAACCAGTACCAATGATGTTTCAACTTTATGTGTTAGGAAAAAAAGATATGTTACAAATTGTTTTTTAAACTCAAACAAAATGGTTGCCTGAATTAAAATCTACACTCTGAAAAAAATAAAGTGGAATGGATAGAAACAATATTGCTAACAGAGTAACCTTAAAAGTTATTTTATTTCTAGTATATGGAAACACAACTGTGTATGTGTTGATTTTGTATTCTTTTTCTTTACTGAATTTATTAGTTTTAAGAACTTTGTTGAATCGTTAGAATTTACTATGTATAGAAACATATAATCTGAAAACAGATAATTTTACTTTTTCCTTTTCAGTTTGGATGCCTTTTAATTTCCTTTTCTTGCCTACCTGCTCTGAGTAAGACTTTCTCTAGTATGTTGAATAGGAACGGTGACAGTGGCATCATTGTCTTGTTCCTGATCTTTGAGGAAGCACTTTCAGTTTTTCACCATTAGGTATGTTGTAAACCCCATGGGCTTGTCATAGATGGTCTTTATTATGTTGAAGAACATTCCTTCTGTACTTAGTTTTTTAAGCATGATAAAACATGGAATGGTGTTGAATTTCATCAAATGATTTTTCTGCATCTGTTGAGAGGATTATGTGATTTTTTATTCTTTATTTTATTAATGTGACATATCATAATAATTGGTGATTAAGGGAACAATTCCATTTGCAATAGCATCAAAAAGAATAAAATATGTAAGAATAAACTTAACCAAGGATGTGAAAGACTTGTCCATAGAAAACCACAATATGTTGAAGAAAGAAATTAAAGTATACACAAATAAATGAAAATACATACTGTTCTAATGGAATGGAAGACTTAATAATATTGAAATATTCATACTACCCAAAAGGAATATACAGATTCAACGCTATTCCCATCAAAATCCTAATAGAATTTCTTTCAGAAATGGAAAAAACAATCCTAAAATTCATATGAAACAACAAAACACCCAGAACAGCTAAAGTGAACTTGTGAAAGAACGAAGCTGTAGGCATCACAATTCCTGATATCAAAATACAGTACAAAGCTATAGTAGTTAGAGCCACATGAGACTAGTGTAACAACAGACGTTAAGGACCAATGGAAAAGACTAGAAAGGCCAGAAATAAACCCCACACATTGATGGATGAATGGATACAGAAAAAGTATTACACACATACAGTAGAATATTATTCAGCCTAGAAAAAGAAGGAAATCCTACCATCTGTGAAATGTCAGTCACAGATGGACAAATACTGTATGATTCCACTTATATGGTATATCTAAAATACTTAAAACTTACAGAAGCAGAAAATAGAATGGTGATTGGTGTTATATGAGAGGAGGAGAATATGGAGAGTTGTTCACTGGGTATAAATTATACTCATACAAGACAAATAAGTTCTAGATATATGCTGTATAGTATAGTGCCTAGTTAACAATACAGTGTTGTGCACTTAAGAGGTTTTTAAGAGGGTAGATTTCATGTTAAACATTCTTATTCCAGGAAAAACAAAAACCACAAAGATAAAAGAGACACAAGGAAACTTTTGGATGTGATGGATATGTTTATTTCCTTGATTGTGGTAAGAGTATCACTGGTGTATGAATATGTCCAAACTCACCAAATTGTATACATTAAATGTGGGCAGGTCTTTTGTATATCAATTATACCCGAAATCTGTAAAAAATGTTAAGAGTTTAAATGTTGTGATTTAAATTGAATTGAGTAGGAATATTAAAATATATATGTATTTAGGAATCTGATATCCATGATAATGACAATTATGTTTTGTCTCTGGGAGGGTAGTCAGGATTAAGACAATCTGTCCTTCAAAATTCTGATACAAATGGAAACACTCACAGAATATAACCTGCAGTTGAGAGTAATTATGCCAGGTTCAGAGCTTCTAACATCTCAATCAAAGCAGGAGCTATTTCTCACCAGCATATTTCCAAGACAACTTAATAAATCAAAACATCTAATGAAAACATTTCATGGAGAGAACAGACAAGCAAGCCAGTCAGACTGAAATACTTTTACTGTTTATCTATGCTATAAACACTAAACCTAAGAAGGATTTCTAGCTCTTGTGGATGAGTTCACAATAGTATCACAATTTATGTTAGGTAAACATCAGAGCAATTGCTTGAGTTAGCAACTGGTTTATCATAGGATCAACTTGTCTTTTCATTTTCTTCTAAAGAATATATATGTTATTTGCTGAACTCATTTTTCCCCTATGGTTTTTTTTTCCCCAAAATGTTTTATATTCTCTGAAAGGAGAGTTGTACGGAGGTCTGTGCAGCAAAATTATCTCATATATACTCTATACTTTAAATTTATAGCAATACTAGAAAAATGGAGGAAGAAAAGGAAACCAGAAAGACATTGCAGACCTTCAAAATAAGGATAAATATTCCTATGAACCACAAACAGAAGAGAAATACAAGGTATTGAACAAGGGTAAAGATGGGTGTTGACAGAAATTCAGTTGCTCTTGGTTAACACAGACTAAAGTGTTTCACTTAAAATAAGGGATTAGAACTAGGATTAATAATAGAATGTAGGGGCTGCTCATGAAAGGAGGCTTAAAAGAGAACTGCTGCGAAGAGTTACCTGAGACATCTATGTGTACCAAACAGTGGGCCTGAGGAGGTTAGTTACAAAGACACAGTTTCTTGAGCTGGAGCTGAACCGATTATCACAATGGATTAGTAGCAGGGTTTATGAAATCCTCAGCATGATCACAAACCAGGGAAACCTCACTGTTATTATGAGAGCATGCTTTAGGCTGGAGTGGATGAAAACAATCCAGAAAAACTTTAAATAAGGAAAGCTAAGCCCAGGAGGAGGAAGAAAACAAAAACAAACACAAAAAGGGAATCTCTAAGTCCAAATTCTAAGTCAAAGTATGACATCCAATTCCATAAAAAGGACTCGATAAAATGAACAGTAAGCATTAATTAACTCAAATGAAATTAATTTTATAAAATAGATGTAGAACAATTTATAATATTCATTCGTTTAAAAGAATCGTTATGTAACTGAGGCTTTTTACTCTTTGACTATCATCTTCCCATTCCCCACTGTGTACACTATGAATATTAATATATACAACTATAATTTGTCCAAATATAATAAACATCATTGTATATTTATAAAATTTAAAAATTAATAAAAAACTATTATGTTAATAAAATATCAATAGAAATTAAATTAGAGTAGATACATAAAGATTATAGTAGAATACTGGGATAAAGCAAAATATAGACCCAGAAATTAATAACACTGTACATACCTGTACTAAGATGAGCTGAAGAGAGTCACTTGGAAAGTAACAATAAAAAATACATGTAGAGTGTAGTTCATTTACATTTTTCTGTAAACTGCTACTTGTAATTTTTGCCCATTTTGTTTTGTTTTATGTTTCTCTCCTTGTGAGGGGTACCAATTCTCTTTCTTTTTTCTTTTGTAAATATTTATACAAAAAATAGCTTGTCTTTTAACTTAGTTTGTATATTTTGCTAAAGATTTTTTATAACCAAGTCCTAAGTATTTCTTTTATGTTTTCTAGCTTTATTTTCTTATTTAAAATAATTGGAAACATGATACTACGCAGACCTAATTTTTTTCAGTTGATATTATTTTAACACTCAAATCTTTTGATATTTGTGAAAATTTAATATTGCATGTTATAAGCTGTGAGACAATGATCTACCTGATTTTGACAATACCCTATGTGTCAAAAATTCCTTTCTCTGTTTAATTGAAACATCTTCCTAAATATTTAGTTTTCTTATTCACTTACTATGTTTAGGTGTTTTCTATCAACCCCAAAGCTCTATTTTTTGAGTTTTCCAGATGCTGTATAATTTTTATTAAAATAACTGAGGTAAATGATAATATCTCAACATTAATTTAAAACAAAAACAACTATGCATCTGTGATATTATATGGAGCCAAAGAAGACTTACAATATAAACCCAGAACTGGCAGAATTTTCTGACCATTTTAATATGGTGGTTAAGGAGAAAAAGGTATTCAAAGGAATTCTGAAGAATAAAGGCTTTGCTACAAAATTTATCACAATATATTAATCAAAATACCACCACATAAATAGGTGGTAGAGGAAGAGACAAAGATGTCAGTTTAAGACAACTTGAATTTGAAATTCCTGAGGGATAGAGGTTAATATGTCAACTAAACTTAGGAGCAGAACACTCAGGTGGAAATTCAAATATAAAGACATAAATGACAGAATTTTCCATATGGGATTATGGGTAAAGGTGAAGATATTATGAGAAAATGTTCAAATTGAAAATAGAAACATGATTAATACTAGATATTTTGGTACACTCAGATTTGATAAATGATCAGAGAAAAAGAAGTTAGAAAACTAGAATGAAAAAAATGTGAAAATTTAGGAATAAGAATCGGTTTTGTGGCAATTCAAGTAGAAAATCTGAAAAAGTGGGTAATGAGCACCCAAATGTCACCATGCTACTGTGCACCTGTGGGTATAATGAGGAGAGATACATAATCAGCTCTTTCAAAGAATTTGTGAATGTGCCCATGTCACTAACACAAAAACACTACTTCAAATAAAAGTAATTTTATTTCATAACATTTACCTCAAAATATTTCTTTGCTGTAAATGAGCGTTAGTTTATGTCAGCTATATGTTTGTTTTTACATGATGGTAAGTATCACAATAAAGTATAAAAAGCTCTAATAATAGACATCATTTGGAGGCTGGCTTTGGTCACTGGAAGAACCACTTTTCTTCCTTGTATGACACTGTTGAAATTTCCAGTGTACGTATTTTAATAAATAAGAAACTTCTAACAGAATGATTTAATCAAACCAGGTAAATAATATGACATAGCTATGGTAATATGGTAATGCTTACTTAAAATGTGGCTAGGTTGGTAAAACCTTGAAATTGCTTTCATTTATTTCAAGAGCAGTAAGCAGCCTCTAAGAGTGAATGAATAATTCATTAATTAATTCAACACACAATTATTAAGTGCCTAACAAGTTCTACTACTTCTCAGACGGTAGCTAGTGCAAAGATAAATAAAACACTGTTGCTTCATTTAGTGAGAATGCAGTCAAGCAAAAAATTACAAACAATATGATAAGTGTTATGATATAGCTGTGTTTTATGTGCATGTTTTTTCTTATTGGAAGGTTTCTAAGAAAGTGTGATTGGAATTATGATGATGGTAGAAATAGAGATTGAGATTAGGTTCTGAAGATCTTATTAATTCTATAAAATATCAAGTATCAATTTTTCTAAGAAAGTATATGACATAATCACATTTCCATTTTACTATAAGTTCTTTGGGGTCAGTTTCAAATGTATTTTCATAGGGAGAAAATGTGAGCAAGAAGAACAGATAAAATGCTAGTATACAAGTCTAGGCAATGGAATATCAGGATCTGAGCAAAAACAGTGGCAAATACAATGTAGAGATTCAAGAAAAATTCGAGAAAAAGAAAGGATCAATAAAATGCTCAAGATAGAATCTAGAGAATTTGTAAAAATTATTATGTGGAGGTTCACAGAGTAGAGAGTTCAATGATGGGCTGAAGCTTTCTGTCTTAAGCAAATGGTAATGGTATAAGGATAAGGAATACAGCTGTCAAAACATGATTAAAGAGAATATATGCTCAATCACTCTGGAGACTTACAGGTGTCCAGAAGAAAGTTAAACACACACACTCCAGAGTGTGTATCCAAGCTTTGGGGATCTTTAGCAGACATTTAAAGGGAAGTACACAATCAAGTGATAGTTTCTCCCTTAGAGAATACCGAGTAAGTAATGTCAAAAATTTGTTCTTAAGTCTTTTTTAAATCTCCACACATATTTCAACCTTTTTATCTGCACATTATTAAAACATAATTTATAAGATTAAACCTCAGATTTTTTTACTTTGTGAAAATATGAATTTATTGTTTTGGAAGTGGGGACATTCTTAACACCAGTACTTTTACAAAATGTTTCTAATCTTGTAAATCGTCAACACCTTCTCCTTTTATTGATGGCATTGTCTCATCTGACAGAACACCATCAGATTCTTGGGACACAGCCCGTGTAGATCTTGTAGCATCTGCCGAGATTAACTCAGTCCAACCTTTTCTTTCCTCACAATTCCATTCAAAGTGTTATCGTTTTTCTACTCTCATATCTGAATTCCAGAACTTATTACAGATGGTCTAATGGATCTTGCTCATACCTCAAAGTTTACATTTTCCAAACTAAATGTCTTCATTTTCCTCTCAACTTACTTTTTTCAATGTTCCTAATTCTTTTAAAGAATTATATCTTGTTCGAAAAACAGCACAGTTAATTCTATATTCCAGTAGTATGCATGTATGTATTTTACTATCTATTCACTTTTTCATTTTTCATTTTCCATTATAGATGCTGCATTCACTATATATCAGAGTCCCTTTTAACATCTAGAATACTCCAATAACTTCCTAAATGTTGAACATCATCTTTCCTCCACAAAAAAATCATTATTTAAAACAAATGGTTATTGACCAGATTATAGGGAAGAGCTTACACACTCTTCCCTATAAAAGATAGACTATTTTAGTACATTCTGGGGTCACTAAAACATATAAAGAATTCAGAACTGTGTGCATGGCACATAGTGACTGTTATTTAATGTTTGCTATTATTAGTATTATTATTATTACTAATATTTAGTTAAATGTGGTATAAATATATTTTTCCTTTTCTGACTTTTTTCTTTTTCAATGAATAATATTTTACATTTCAAGGTAGTTGAATTTTTCAGTTAAAATAATCCTAATCATGGTATTCTAAATCCTTCATTATATGGGAGAGATCTTCATTTCTAAATTTACTTCACATTATTTTCTTTGAAGATTAGCTATTATAAAACATCTAGATTAATTTCAGTATTCTTAGGCTATCCAAAATTCCTGAACTCCATGATTCTTCTCACATTTTTCTCTTGCCTTTTATTACCCCCTTAAAATCTCTGCATAATAAAATTCTACTTCTTCTTAAAAACTTGACTCAAGTGACTCCTTTTATTCTGATACCTCTTCTACTGAAAGCAATCTCTTTAATCTGAAACTCTACAGGGATCTAAATAACTCATGCATTTACCACATTCTACCATGGATTATATTTAACAGCAAACTACTATCATTTTCACTAATAATTCTCGACCTTTGTAATTTTTACATTCTCCTATATTCATTAGGTCAAGTTTTGCACATAGCTGTTCAATAATTTTTAAATAAATGAAACTATTGACTAAAAAAGTCATCAACACTTTGAATATGTTCCTTTAAATTGTTATTATTAATTATAATACATATTTTTGCCTCAATATTTTTTTCCTCATGAAGTGAAGTGAGGATATGAAATCAGCTGATCTTCCTATTGTTTCAGTCTTTTATTTTTGACTCTTTTCCTCCTATCTGGCCATTTCATGCTCCTGCAATCAGGGTACTAGTTCCCCAGATCTTGTTTGAATGGACAGACACGGGTTTAATCTTGACAGGCTGCCAGCTGCTTCTGACAGCAAATCCACATATTGAAAAACACCTACTTTGTGTGTGCACAAATATCACACTTGATTGGGTGTTTCCTTCACGGTTAAAATGAGAACAGTGGTTCAGAAAATTTGACATTGAAGAAATACAGGCATACTTGATGCATATTACTCTAGAGGTAATTACCTTACTGAAAAGTTTGCTTTTTTGATGACTGCTCATTACTCCGTTATTTCACAAGTTATCTGACTAACACATATTTATTGCTCTACCAAAACTGAGCAATCAACTGACAGCTTAAAAAAGTTTTCTTCTATTATGTACCAGAAATTCAGCAAAATATGCATTACTTTTCCCACCTGGCAATGACCTCTATAAACTCAAAATAGCAATCTTCCATTTTAATAACAATGTGAGCTGTCTAAAGCACACAAATTTGATATAAACTTTTGGACTGAAAACAGGAAACCGAAGACATGGGTTAGCAAAATTTTTGTGACAGAGTAATTAGTTTTAAAAATCAAATAATAGGTGTATACACATTAGGATGATTATAATTTATCTCAAGTATTTGCACTACCACATCATTTGCAATCCTACACTTGAAAAGATCAGTAAACCTTGTAAAAACACCTTCTACAAAGGTATCTATTTAATTTGCTCTCGTTTTTCTATCTTCCTAAGAAGGAAGCTTAGATTATTGCCTTTAGATAGTTCTTCTTTTCTAATACATGCTTTCGATGCTATAAATATCCCTCTAAGCACTGCTTTGCTGGATCCCACAAATTTTGATGTGTTGTTATCATTTACTTTTATAAACTTTTTTTATTTTTAATTATTATGGCTACATAACAGTTGTATATCTTCATAGGATACATATGATATTTTGATATGGGTACACAATGTGAATTAATCAAATCAGGGTAATTGGGGCATCTATGACCTCAGGCATTTATCATTTCTTTGTGTTAGGATCATTCCAATTCCATTCTTTTAGTTATAAGATTTCTTCTTTGACTCATGTGTTATTTAAAAGTGTGTTTCTTAATCTTTAAGTTTTCTGGAATTTTACAACTGTTTTATTATTACCTTTTAGTTTAATTCCATTACTGTCTGAAGCAACACATTGTATTATTTCTGTTCTTTTAAATTTGTTAAGGTGTATTTTATGCCCCAGAAAATGGTTTATCTTGCTGAATGTTCCATGTGAGCTTGCATTAAGCTAGTGTTGAATGAAGTAATCTATAGATGTCAGTTGTATTTAATTGATTGATGTAGCATTGAGTTCAACTATGTCCTTTACTGATTGTTTGCCTGCTCTATCTTTCCATTTCTGATAGAAGAGTGTTAAAGTCTTCAACTATAATAATGGATTCATCTATTTCTACTTATTGTTCTATCAATTTTTGCCTCACATATTTTGACACTCTGTTGTTAGGCACATAAATATTAAGGATGGCTATTGTCATCTTGGAGAACTCACCTCTTATCATTATTTAATACCCCTCTTCATTCCTAATAATTTTCCTTGCTCTGAAGGCTGCTCTTTCTGAAATGAAGACAGCTTCTCCCTCTTCCTATTGACTGGTTTTAGCATGGTATATTTTTCATCACCCATTTACTTTTAATTTTCATGTGCCTTTATATTTGAATTGGGTTTCTTGTAGACAACATATAGTTAGATTTTATTTTTTTAATCTATTCTGACAATCTCTAACTCTTAATTGGTACAGTTAGATCACTGATGTTCAAAGTGCTTATTGATGTAGTTGGATTCATATCTACCATATTTATTACTGTTTTCTGTTTGTTGACCTTGGTCTTTGTTACTATTTTTGTCTTCTGCTGTTTTTCTGCCTTTTGTGGTTTTAGCCGAGCATTGTATATGATTCCATTTTTTCTATTTTCTCAGCATATCAGTTATTCATTTTTTTACTATTTGCCCTTGAGTTTGCAATATATATTTACAACTCATCCAGTCCACTTTCAGATAACACCATAGCATTTTATGGGTAACAGGAGTACTCTGTAATAAAAAATATTCCCAATTTCTCTCTCTCTTTCCTTGTATTATTGCTTTCATTTATTTTACTTATACATAAGCATGCATAAGCATATAATGTTATATAAGCATGCATAATTGAATACATTGTTGCTACTATTATTTTAAACAAACTTATCTGTTAGATCAACAAAGAGTAAGAAAAACATCTTTATTTTACCTTCACTCATTGCTTCTCTGATGCTCTTCCTTTATTTATGAAGATCTAAGTTTCTTACCTATATCATTTTTCTTCTTTCTAAATAATTTTTAGTAGCATTTCTTGCATGGCACATATTCTGGCATCAAAACAAATTCTTCAATTTTTCTTTGAGAAAATTTTTCTTTTTCCTTCACCTTTGAAGCATAATTTCATTGCATAGGGAATTCTAAGTTGGTGTTATTTTTTTTTAACACTTTAAATATTTAACCTTGATCTCTTCTTGCTCACATGGTTTCTGATGAAAGGAAGTCAAATGTGATTCTTATTTTTGTTCCTCTATAGGTAAGTTCTCTATTACTTCTGGCTTCTAGTAGAATTTTTTTCTTTATCTTTGATTTTCTGTAGTTTGAATATGATATACCTTGGTCTTTTTATTTTTGGCATTTATGCTGCTTGTTGTTTTCTAAGCTTTCTGGGTTTATGGCCTGGTGTCAGGTATTAATGGGACAGAAATTTTCAGTCATTATTGTTTAAATATAAATATTTGTTCTGTTCCTCTTCCATCTGGTAGTCTCATTGCTATTTTTTAGACCTGTTGCAATTCTCCCACAATTTTTGGATATTCTGTTCTGTTTTTTCCCCAGTCTTTTTACTCTTTGCTTTTCAGTTTTGGAAGTTTCTACTGAGATACCCTCAAGCTCAGAGATTCATTCCTCACTTCTGTCCAGTTTACTAATCAGCCCATCAAAGGCTTTATTATTGTTACAGTGTTTTTAGTTTCTAGCATTACTTTTTCACTTTCTTAGAATTTCCATGTCTTATACTGCCTGTCTGTTCTCGTATGCTGTTTACTTTATACATTAGAGCACTTAGCATATTAATCTTGATTGTTTTAAATTCCCAGTATGATAATTCCTACATCCCTTCCATATCTGAGTTTAGTGCTTGATATATCTCTTCAAACTAAGTTTTTTTTTTACCTTTTAATATACCTTGTAATTTTTTCTTAGTTGCTGGACATGACATACTGGAACTGCTACAAATACAACTTTGGTCTTGTAGTAATAAAGGAGTGAAGGGAGGGAAAGAATTTTATAGACCTAAAATTAGGTTTCAGTCTTTTAGTGATTTTGTACCTCTGGATTGTGAACTTCACAAGTAATTCTCAGCTGCTGTTCTTCTCCCATCCTTGGGTGGGAGGGTGGGACAGCAAAATGACTAGAATGTTCTGGAATTGGTATTTCCCTTCTTTCATGTGGAAGGCTGAAGTGGGCTGAAATTGGGCATTTCCCTTCTTCCAATTAAAGGGTAGAGCTGGATGGAGCTGCAATTTCTTCTGTTTTCTATCAGAAAGTTATAATAATAAGTGTATGCTGAAGGTATGGTTTATTTCCTTTGTTACCAGCCTCCAAGTGGTGTTTTTTCCAAGTTCTTGGTGTTCCTTGGGAAAAGAATTTCAGGACACACCATGTAAGCCAAGCAAGCAACAGCTTTTTATTGAAAACAAAAGTACACTCTCAGGGAGGAGAGCAGGTAGGCTTGAAAAGAGCAGCTTCCCTGAGAGGAAGTGATTTTAGATCTTTTGTACTTTTTCTAATTAGAGGAATATTCAAGCCCAAGGCATTGGCTTTTACTAAGAATTTGGGTAATAATTCCTAAAATTGGGTTCCCTGCCATTTTCATGCTTTATAGGTTTGTCTCACGATTGTCATGGTGATTTCAAGGGCAAAGGAAATTTAAAACCACAATATAGATGATATTTTAATCAGCCAAAGTTCATGTCAGGTGGCAGAGATAGCTGACAAACTGGCAGAAGCTGGTTCTTGCCTACAGTTATCAGCCCCTCTAGTTAGTTTCTGCTTAAGAGTTGTTTATTTTAACCCCTGCGCCTCATCTAAAGCCCCTTTATCCAGTCTTGGCCTTCTCTCCTAGTCACTTACTCTAACATCTTTATTATAATTGTTTCTTCTTGATTACTACAAGCTAGTGTACTGTCTATTCATATTTAAGAATGAGGCACTAAAATGCTTATTGGAAGTTGTTTTATATCACCTAAGCTTATAGGGTGAATTGATAAGTAAAGAATATTTTGCTACCAGACACAGTCAACCTCTGGAGATCTTTTTTCTGGAGCTTTTCATATTCTTCAGGGATGGATACTATGTTCTGAGCAGACATATGTAATTGGCTACTGACACTGTAAAAACAGGATAATAAATGGGTGCTATGGAAGGCGGTCTCATTGTTCAATGTAATTCCATTTAATACCCTTGTTTTGATCCCAGAATCTCACATCCTGAAGTCTCTCAGGCCTGAGGCTCTCCACAGACAAGCTTAGATGAAGATTAGTTCTCATGGGTTCAAGAATTTGTATGAGCCCAAATAAATGAAAGTTAACTGGTACCTAAGAGGATAAGGGCTCAAAGAAACAAGTTTTCTTAATTATTTTTCCTTTTTGTCTTAAAATTGATTTTCATATGAAGAAGGCTACAGTTCCAAAAATGTGATTTTATGTATGCTGAGAAAATACTCTGAACAACTGCAAATGAGGGAAAGGAAATGAATATGAACTAGGCTTAAACATTTTTTAATTAAGCAGAATCAAGCCAAAATGCTTAATAAAATATTCTAGCTAACTAGAGAACACCATTATCTATAAATAACACCTGATATTAGATTATGTGATATTAGATTTAAACCTGTATCACTGAAAGTCATGCTGTCTTTTTAGAACTCATTTATGAGTTATTAAAAAATCTGACCTGATAAGTGTGCATGCAACTATCCCTTGTGAATTTATATGTCACACATTATGATTATCACACTCTTGATTAATTTTCTTATTTTCACCCATTTTTACTTTACTTTGGAGTAGTATTATTATATTACATCTCTAATTTGGTTTTCACTAATAGGATTTTGGTAGTGACTTGTAAGATGATATTTGATAAGAAAAAATATATAAAATAAATAATCAAACAAAATTATTCAATATATTTAATAGTTATTTCTACTCTATAAAATTTTTTTCCTTTATATTTTTATTCATAGCCTCTTCATTTCCTGAAATTGAATTCTATTAATTTGTCTCAGCATCCCTAATATGTGTGTGTGTCTCCCTTTCACTGATTTAATTCATTCTTTCACATAATCCAGTGGGAAGACATCTCGACCTAGTTCTCATCTCAGCTTTATTTCTAACACTTTTGTGCCCTGATTAAATCACAGAGCCTCTCATGTCCTCTCTGGTCAGTAAGTTAAAATACAGGTGTCTAAAATGGTCCTTAAAAGGCCCTTCAGAGCTAAAGTTCTATATTTCCAGGAACATTGAACTTAAACAGTACTCAGATAATATATATTTACTCTCCTAGCATACTGTAAATCACTAGGTTGTTGTTAGGTTTCAGAAGGTTTAATCTTCAATAATCCTCTACCTTAGCCACGGAAATAAAAGCAATTACAGTCAGACGTTTGTAATCACTGAAGCTTTCAAGATTCATTTGCAGCAAACTGAAACTCATTACTTTTTCTAATCAGCAAACTAACTTAACTGACTCTAATGCTTCCTGCAAATCTAAAGTGAAATAAATAATTTGCAAAGTAATGGATGAAATTTAATAAATAAATCATTAACGGAAGTTTGATGAATCCCAAAACTAGAGAATAAGAGAGAATTCCTAAGCAATAGGGAACACTAATTCTTAATCCCTGTAAATATTGTGGTTGTTTCTAAAAGAATGAAATGTGATTTAATAATTTTGTACTTTGGTTTTATGCAAACAGATTACATGCTATCTGGCATTTAGAAAATGGTTAGTTTTTAAAGTACTGTTCTATACATTTTTAATTAATTTTCTGCTCATAATCCAAAAAAGTGAATAAGAACATATATACTTTTGAGCACTCAAGACATACTATTTTCTTAAAAATTTCTTTTAACCCCTACAAATCTTATAAAAAGAGCACTAGAATCAACTTGTTTTGTCTGATAAGAAAAATGACACTTAGAAACAGTGAGTTACTTGTTCAACTAATAAGTGCCAAGAAGCTAATCAGGCACTGTCAAGTGATTAGCAATAATATTGAACTGCCTGCATCTTGAGGCAGGAAATTAGATGTTGATGTGACTTGCAAGTACTAAGTATTGCACAATATTATCATAATAATTAAACTGCGGAAAATGTCTTGAGTCTTGAGATCACAAAGATCTTTCCTATTTGGTACTTAGGAGAGGCTTGGTATTCAGATTTTCTGATTCCAAGCACCCTGTGATTTCTGGTGCACTACATTTTGTCTTCATCATAGCACAAAATATGGCACAGAATAGAGACATCCAGTGCAAGCTTTCTTAAAGGATTTTCACTTAACTAACCCATCTGATAATGCAGTAATCACCACCCCTTCTGGAAAAAATACTGACTCATTCTCTTAAGAAACTGACTTCCAATTAAGAGCTTCTCTTTGGCATCCTCACATACTATTGCTTCACTAACCAAAACACTTCAAGCCCAGCTTTGGTCGTAAACCAGGGTTTCCACTGTACTCATAAATGAACCAATGCACATAGATTCAGACTTAGTAAAACATAATGCATTTTGATTACAAAATCTATGTTTCCATCTTAGCCCTACCTCTAATAGAAATAGCTGCTTAGAAGGAAGAAAAAGATCCCTTGGGAGAAAACCTACAATGACTTTCAGGATATCAACCTGGTACCCACAAATGCCTAAAAGCTCACACTTTCATTGACAGGCACGGTGATTTATATACCTTCTTAATTTTCAGAAGCTATATTTCCAACCAGAATATAAATTCCATGACAATAGGATTCTTGCATATTTTTAGTTCACTACCTTATCTCTAGTGCTCAAAAACAGTATCTACCATATATTTGCTAAAATAATTAACAAATTCTAAAAAGCCCTCACTAAACTCATCTATTTTTCTCTTGATGAAAGTAGATATAAACTCCAAAATAGTACGCAGCTTTATTGCATCATATGTGAGGCTGTGTTGCAAGTCCTCAAAGGCAAAATTGAAGTTCTCAAACCACATGCACAAAACAACAAATGATGGCAGCTTAAATAACCATATTCTACATATCTTCTCACTGCATTAACTTTATAGCTTTGAAAGGAGCTTTATAAAAAAACTTTATCGCCAGTTTTAGATGTCAGAGAAAGATTCTGTCTATTCAAATCAGTAGATTTGTATCATTTCAAGTGAATATTTTAGATGACTAGTCCCATACTAAGAAAGCAAGAAGATTGAGGGAATAATGAGTCTTGCTAGTGGCTAGTTTATTTTATAGGTTTTCAGGAGAGACTAAGATATTTTCACTCCATTACATATTAGAGATCTTATTTTCAGATCACTTTTTTTTTTTTTTTATAGAGATGGGGTCTTGTTCTTGCTCAGGCCAGTCTCAAACTCCTGAGCTCATGCAATCCTCCAGCCTCAGCCTCCCAGAGTGCTAGGATTACAGGCGTGAGCCACCATGGCCAGCCCTCCAGATCACTTTTATACTAACCTGAAAAAAAAAGAATTTAATTTGACTAATAATATATAAAAGACACTTACAAAAGCAAAAGGTTATTTGATTTTCAATTCCTTTTGTCATGTAGCTTTCAGGTGCACCATGCTCATCTGCGTTATGTAGTTACAATAGGGGGAAAAAGGTGAGGAATTGGGACTAGGAGTTTTTTCTTTCTTTAAACTGGGCCAAGCCTACAAGGGGCATCCTTTACCTCTGCTCACATTTAATAATCTATAAATCAATAACATGGTAATGCCTAACCTCAAGGAATGCTAATAAATGAAGTCTTCCAATACTTCCAGAAATAAAGAGGAAATGAAGTTTCATAAAAATCTCTGTTACAGAATAAAATATAAAAGTTAAAGAAAAAAGACTAGGTGGGTGCAGTGGCACACTCCAGGACTGTAATCCAAGCTACTTGGAAGGCTGAGGTAGGAGGATCACTTGAGCCCAGGAGTTTGAAACCAGTCTGGGCAACATGGCAAAGTCCCCATCTCAAAAGTAAAAATGAAATGAAAAAAATTGTAAAATACTGCGTATTTTATCATGGTTGATTCTGTAAGTTTTATATTTTCTTCATAGTATATCCTTGCTGTCATCCTTTTTTATTCCACCATTTCTTCCTTTCTTCATTTCTTTATACCCTCATTAGCATGAAATTCCACAAATATCTATTAAGCAACTAATTAGTAGCAACCCAACAAGTTCTATGTGGGAGGAGTTTAGGAGTGGCAGTCTGATTGAAAAAGGAGTTAGGGGACTGTTCCTGAAGCATCATTATAGTGTAATTCCACCATTTTATTAGATGTGCTCATTATTTGAGTGATGAGTGAGGAGGCTGATGAAATTTGAAGACAAAGTTGGTTAATAGTCTCCAAGCCTCCTCTTCGCTCGCCTTTCTATTCCATTTACAATTAAGGTAGACACTCTGTAATTCATATTCTTACATGCTCATTCTAGTGCCGTAATAATTTTCTCAAACTTTATGGCTATATACCAAGCTATTCTATTCTTTTGGACATCTAAATCTAATTGTTTTCTACAATATTTTGAATTTGGCAGATCTTTTGCAATCACCATATTAAGTATATTAAGTATTAAATAAAATGTTGCCAATGATACTTTTATTTACTTATCCATGCATTAACATAGGTACAGAAAAGTGTTTTATATCAGACACTGTATTTTAGTGCAACCACTAAAATAAGGTTTCATTTTTCAATGTAATTAGAATGCACAATCTATCTTTTCTTTTTAATGTGCTTATATCAAACTAAATCTTTCCAGTTATTATTTTGTGCAAACTTGAGAGAGGTTAATAATGAAAAAATACTTTATAATTACCATGATGCTGTATAAAATAATTGTATGGAAATCACACATGTTCATTTTTAAGCATATTATTTTTAGCCAATAGATTTTAGTGACTGTTAAGGCTCAAGATTACAGAAATAAGTGGTCGTGTTTGAATAAAGAGAAATAATTACATTTCTAAATAACAAATCAAATAAAATCATTCTTCTTCTGTAGTTATTGTGTAGTTAGACATCAGTCTGTTAAGAATGATATTTCAAGGCACCATTTTAGACACTGTGTTGAATTCAAAAAAAGTATAAGAACACCATTTATTCCATCAAGTAGCTTGAAATATATAGTTAGTAATATAAACCATATAATTGTAAAATAAAGATGTTTAATGTATAAGTTATTTCAAGAGTAAATGAGTTAAATTGACAGATCAAATGATGAAGATGTCTTGGTGTGCTGGAAATTGTCAGGGAAATTTTTATGCAATACAAATCTATGTTATCTGTGTTTTCAAGAGTAATTTGTATTTGTTTTGGTGGAGGAAAGAGAGGACTATATGCTAGCAATAGGGAAAAGTATAAGAAAAGGTACAGTGCCATGAATATTCAAGGTGAATTTGAAAGAAATATTAATCAAAAACACTTTGCTTCAAGCGTGTTCATGCCCCAGACAGTGTGCATCGCACTCATTATGTAGGTATACCCCCATCCCGAAGTTCTGACTCGGGGGGTGGGGGGGAGGGGTGGACATGGGCAATATATATAACCTGAACTTTTGTACCCCCATAATAAGCTGAAATAAATAATATAAAAAGAAACTTTGGTTATAAATGACCAATATCCAATCTCAATTAACGTAAACAGAGATAAATGCACTGATCCCACCCCATAACTAAGACCCTTGAGCCACTGTTGAATCCAGAGATAAAAATAATATGGTTAGGGCTCTATCTACGTCTGGTATCCAATTCTTTCCATGTCTGGCATCCAATTTCTTTCATTAATTGGCTTCCTTTTCAAATAGGCTCCATCTAAATAACAGCAAAGAAGACAGCTATATACATGTATAAAACATTTACATAATAAACATTTGGAAAATTTGATTGCTTTTTCTTGAGCCACCTGTCCATTACTGAACTAATTTTTGTGATCTAAATGATATGATATTATGGTTTGGACCAGCTTGTAGGACTTTTAAGCAGTGATGAGGGACGATCCACCTGAACCTTCTGAAATGGATTGTGCATGGAAAGACAGTTTCATTTACCAGAATAATAGAGGGAGACATTTTGGAAAAGTACAAAACAACCTATATTTTTTACAGGAGCATCTAGTACACCACACTTCCAAGGAAAAAGAGGTGCTTCAGGGAGCACTTGTTAATAAAGGAGGAAGGTTAATTTGGTGTCAGATTGTGGAAGATTTTAAGAATACATATGTTTTACTTTATCTTCTAAATAATCAAGGCAATTTTTTTGAATGAGCAGTGATACTCTAAAGGCCTTATACTAAAAGATTAAGCTGGCAGCGAGAGCAAAATAGATCACCATAAGGAGTAAGCAACAGCAAGAAGATAAGTTTTGGGTTATTACAGAAGTGTAAGGGTAATGTGACAAATCCCTGATGATCATGGTTTATGACTGTGGAAATAGCAATGTAGAAATATGTGTGAGAGTTTGCAAAGGAAACATTAACATGATTTATTGATGAGATGACAAAAGAATTGTGGAGGTAGATAACATTTTAAGGAAATTTCTAGAAGATATTTGCTCAGAACTATAGTAAACTGGCACTTGAGAGTATAACATTTTGAAAATTCTACCTCTCCACTTTTCCTGAAATTGAATATTCTATTACAAAACTAAACAACTCTGTGCTTACATAAATGCACTTTATTTTTATTTATGGTTTCACTAGTTCTCTGATATCCAGTTTTTCCTCCAATATGGGACTTAAACTCTTACTTTTTATGTCAAGTTTTTGACTTGGAATCTTTAAGCACTATACTAGATTTGTATGGAGTACACTGAAATGCCCAGTAGTCTGTGTGAAATCAGAAAGAAATTAAGACTCTGAGTGGGAATATCCACACCCTTGTCTCTTCTGTTATGTTTCTTGCTATTTTGACAGAAGAGAGTAGAATTGAGATCCTTTTGGCAAAATAATTATACTAAAAACAATCCCTCTCATATCTTAGGGTTGTTATGGGGCTCAAATGGTTATAAGATGTGCAAGCATTTTGAAGGCTCAAATATGAGGTTTTGTTACATAAATCTTCCATTTTATTCTGTGGTTTTACTTCATCATAATGCAAACTTAGATACTGTAGAGTTAATGGCTGAGATGGAGATTTGAATCTTTAGTACTTTATCCTCAAAATTAGCAAACAGAATGCAAACTCTCCTTTCTACCCATGATAAATAAGTATAAGACATTGCATATTCTTAGTTATCTTTGCAAATAATAAGAATAAAATGGATGCAGGAATTTTGACAGGAATTTATTATGGTTAAAAAGGGTGCCAAGAACTACCAATCAATTCAATACAAAATATAATCACTGAATTTAGGACCTTCCATATGTAAGAGATTATATCTGTAAGGCATTTATCAACACTCTAAATGGACTATGACAGCAGTCACTCATTCCTTTTTTTGTGCAGCATTTTGGACAGTAATGGAATGTAGAGGTTTGTGGCCTCTGCCTCTTGGGCAGCATAATATTCACGAGTGCTTCCTTGAGTGGCACTTACAAATTAATTGAAAAGGGCAATACAAAACCAGCTTTCAGATTTCAATAACTAAGGTCAATTTGACATTTAGGATAACTGGGAGTATTGTTGGTTTATCTGCATTTTTTTGTACGATTTTAAAGGCTAAAAACTTAAGCAGAGCAAACATCCAGCAACTGAAATTCCTTACTTGGCTGAAGATGATTGCTTATATTTTTAATATTCCAGAAATTACTTAAATACACGTATAAATTAAGATGAGGTTTAAGGAAACATACAAAGTAACAACACTTTTTAGAACATGAAGTCAAGAGATCTGCAGATATAATTATATTTGTGATGCTTTCTTAGTGAATCACACTAGTAGAGAAAACCATCTTTGCAATATTGGAACTTCAAATCTGAATTACTTCGCCTTAAAAATTTGCCCTTTGTAGCAGGATTTCTCTCCCACAGGTACTCTCCTGCCCTCCTTACTTTCTCCCATTTCCCAGGTACCCTCAGCCCCTATGCCTGTCCTTAGTATATACGTGGTATGTACATATTTCCCCATCCACCTGGCTACACGGCACTGATATTTATGTACAATGTATCTTGTTTTGATTATTCTAATCCTTTTATTCTTCGATGCATTAGTAGATTGGGAGATAGGCAATGACATAAAATCACATCAGTTTATTGCCTCAATCCACTGGCAAAATGTATCCCAATAAGTAGACCTTTGAAAAGCAGTCCCATAATCTCAGGGTCACGGTGATATCAGCTTAAAAAACATACACACACTGATCTACTGTCAGTATATTCTATAACTAAAAGAACAAAATTAAAGACAGGGAATCACCTAACCATATAATGAAAAACAAATTCCACAGGTTTCAGGGGGGCAGTCATTTGCTAAAGGCTCCCATTATCGATTGTCCTCCCTGCTCCCCAGTCCAGATAAGACATTTGGGCAGAAGAAGACAGTTTATCACCACTTGCCTTATGTCAAAATTTGTGTTACTATGTTTACCATATTTGCAGATCTATGAAAATGCATGCTTACTGTAAATGCAAAACTATGGGCTGAAAGCATAACTAACCATATAAGAAAAGTTGCACCAAAGTCTTACACTATGCTGCGGAGATGAGAATTTATAATGCCTAAATTAACTGACCTATTGTCTTGTATCACAAGACAACTTGTATTAGTATTAGATGCCAATAGCTATAAGCTCAAAAGGAAATCAAGAGTTATAGGGACAAAAATATTAGTCAAGAACTGATTTCCAGTCCTTGCTGTTATTAAGACATTTCCAATTAAGTCTTTTTATTTAAGTTGCTCTAGCAATTAGTATTATATATATGAAGATATATATATATATATATGGAGATATATTTTTATATGTCTCATTATGTATGTATCTATATAGATAGATATAGGTACATATATACAGTACATCTGTATAGAACACATAGTTAGGGATCAGGATAGGATACAGATTGACCTACTGAGAGAGTGAGCACAATGCATGCGTGTTTGTGTGTATAATAGGAGGTGAATAATATTCTTTATAGAATAAAAAAAATATTTTTTCAGAAAAAAGCAAAAACAAATATTCTAATGAAAGATGACTGGACTTTTTTTTTTCTCAAATGGAAGCTTGTTCTATGAGGTGAAGTCTAAAGAAAGGAGGACAGGAGGGAAGTATCAAGCAATGGAAAATAATTGCAAAACAAATATTAATATATTGAAGGTGGTTCTCCTTGTTCTCTGGCTCAGTCTCTTAAGATTGGTACCACAATCATGAACTAATTAGAAGGCTCTCGAAATTCTAGCCACTCTCCTGGAAATCCCAGCCAATCACAGGACCAGAACTGCACCCCTTGATACACAAGGATTAGCAGGTTATCATCACCTGGTGGTGCCAACTTGCACTATGTCCCAGGACAGATTTTGATTTTGCAACTGGATCCCCAAACTCTGGGCCAGTTAGCTGTATATGCAGGCTACTCATTATTTTATAAATTCTAAAAATAATGAAACATCTCATTTTGTCTTACTGCAATTTCAGGTTTAGTGATCACATTATGTCAGAGTTGTATTATATTTGTTTGAAGAAGTGTTATGAGAGCCAATTGTTCTGTATCAGGATATATGGTGATTACATGGGTAAAAATTCAGTTTTACACTTAAAATTAGTTCATTTTATACATTTTACATTATACATTGAAAAGATTTAAAATCCTTTTTAAAACAAAAGCTTTTGGATGAAAGAATTTGGTGATAAAATAGTGAAGAATGGTGTAGTAGAAAGAAAATGGGAAACAAGACTAATCTCATGTAATATCTCTATTTTTAGAAGACTGTGATCTTCACAAAGCCCCTTCATCTCTCTTGACTTTGTTCCCAAATCTTGAAATAAATGAACTCTAAGTTCCTCTGAGTCCTGCTCTCCCTATTCACTGCAAAACCTAGGATAAATTGAGCAATTGCCAAATCAATTTTATTAATGTGCAATGTAGTAATGTAGGACCACTCCCATTTAAAAAGTTCTGAATTATTCTGCAGTGTTATTTTCTTCCAAAATTTCATGACTGCAAATTTAAATTTAAATTACTTCTTGTAGGCTGCATTCTATACTTTTGCACAAAACAAACCAGGTTCTATCCTATCAAAGGCTAGAATTACATATTAGAGAATTTCTTAAAATTATCCTAGAATGTATCACTAACTGGACATAACATATATATCCTGGGATGCTTTGACTTCTGCATTACACCTTTATTTGATCTCTATAAGTGAAATCACCTTCATGATGAATGGAAGGTGACTATTTGTGTCTTTTATGATGCAAATATGAGTCTCTGCAATGAGTGAGGCAGATAAGAGCAGAGAGAGACTTTCAGTAAGTTTTACATTTTCTACTTTATTCACTCATTTATTCATATATTCATTAAGAAAGTGTTTAAGGAGCACCAAGCTTAGCCTCAGACATTGAGTAAAGAATCTGAGGAGTCCAAGAAGAATAAAATGCAGACATTGCCCTCAAACAGCTCATAATCTAAATGAAGAAACAGAAACATAAAACAACAATTATAATAATGTATGATGTATCCTCTTACGTAAATAAGCAAAGACATATAGGAAAAACAAGAGATTTATTAGGCATATGGTCACATTTATGCATTTTAGTTTTAGAAATGAACCTGTTTTTGTTATTTTCAGGGCTTTTTGAAATCAAATTATAATAATCACAATAAATGAAGTATACATGTTCTAATATAACTGCTTAGTTGGTAAAATAAGCTAATCATGCAAAGACTTTAAGTCATGTTGAGAGTAAATATGCCTAAGTCACATTAGTATCAAAGTCATTTAATTCAAATTATTGTAAAAAGTCTAAACACTTCATAGTTCCAAATTTCATTTACCAACTTCATTAGCTGACATTTCAATTTTTATGAGAAATATCTTTAACTTTGCAATTCAGAATGGGTAATTCTGTGTGCACTCAAGAGAATCCCTTTCACAAGAGGGAAATAATAGGCCAGATACTGGTAAATTATGAAGTTTTGTTGTTGTTAGGAATTTGTTACGATAATGTATTAGAACGATATATTATTACATTCACACAATACAAATATTAGAGCCCACAGTTGAAAATAGATGAGGAAACACTATAATTATTGACAAGATGGCATGTGTGATAGCCATAAAGAAAATGATGCCGCGTTTTGTGGTTGAAAAGAACCCTCAGCTCCCTGTGTGTGAAGCATGTTTCTCAGTTCAGTAAACTCTCAGACCTGACTTCCTGGGGTCCAGCCCTCTGAGGGATTCAAAGCTGAAGAGCCATAGAAATGTAATAATCAGCTCCAAATTAAATTATGATCTTTAATGCTGAATTAATTGAGATAAATGATTTTGTTGCAATTAACGATAGGGGTACATGACTACTGTAGTAAATAAGCTGGCCTATCTAAAGAAAAGTTAATTCTGCATGTGGGAAATAAGGCCCCAGTCTGAAAATTACAAAGATTTAATTTGTTATTGTTGTTGATATAATTGACTGAGCTTTTCAAATATACCACTTATATCTACAAACACATACATCCATTTCACTTTCCCTGTGGATTTTCTATCATAATGTGATGTTTTTAAATGCTTTTATATCTTTTACTAATTACCCTAATATAATTCTCTAACAAATAATAGGCATATGCATATTCATTGAAATTTAATACTGTACAGTTTCCAAAAGTCTGTAATTTAAAAAATTCATTCTGTTATAATTAAATGCACATTACTGCAATTTCAATTACTATAACACTTGATTAACATAAGTATCATATTAATTTTGAAAAAATGATTATTCAACTTAGAAATGAACAATGATATTTTGGAAATGTATTTTTTACACAATAAGCAATTGTGAGCTTTAATCATATTTGCAAAATAAATGCACTATTTGTCGAATGTATGACAAATAAAATAAGTGAATTAAGATGAATATAATATTAACTTTATTATATTATGGATGCATAATATACATACGCAAGAATAAATGTTATGCATATGTGGAGCTCAGCTTATTTTCATGAACTGATCACACACAAGTTAAAAAAGTCCCATGCTCCCTGCAGTCAACACCCTCTCCTGAAGGGTAATTCATATTCTGACTAACCACTGAAGGTATTAATAGCTCTTTTTTGATGATTAAGATTATAGCTGTGATTATCAAGTCTGTCTGAAGAAATTCAGAAACTCCCATTTACCCCTTTAATATAAACCTGCATGGTGTCCCTAAGCTGGGCATTGTTAAGTAAATTTGATAATCTAGCAGGATCTCCCTATTAGAGTCAAGAGCTTTAGGAAAAGGTTTGAAATTGCAAGGTATCTAAAATATTGATAGCTTCCATTTTCTGGGTTATTAAAATGTGTCAGGCACCATTATAAGCACTTTATTATGTACTGTTTACTGTAATTCTCATGACAGCATCCTGAGATAAATATTATTATAGCAAATCATATGTATGAGAATTCAGGATCAGGAAAATATATGACTTTCTTATAATAATACATGTATTAGAAGGTAAAGCCAGATTCAAGTAAAAATCCACCACAACCCAAGGGTCTTAAGTACTGTATTAATGTGTCTTTGTGGAGTGTTTTACGTCATTCTATAAGAATTTCATGTATATGAAGCAATTGCTGATTGCCTCATAACAGACTTAGTTAAAGCAATAATTTAATATTTACTACTTATTCCTGCTAATGAATTAGATAATTTCACCTAATTTTACATATGGTAGAAGTGAAAATAATAGTCCTCTGTAGACTTTTCTTTTAATATGAAATAATTGTTTCAGTTGTCTAAAAAAAAAAACTATTACTATCACTAAGTACCAATGATGTAATTTGTTTTATTTCATGTTTTTATCATGTGAAGAGCTTATTGACCCATGGTTTCACAATTTAATTTTTCTATGTCTTAATGATTAAATTTGTGTGTGATCATTTTTTATAAAGTTAAAATACATGTCTGTTTATCATCTTAAAATCTAAGGTTAAAGGCAGATGAGATGAAATTAAATCTACTGAGGAACTCTTTGTTTTAATGTGATAAAGATGCTAAGTACTTTCTGGGATGCTCCTATTATTATTAATAACATTGACACTTTAATGAGTACATAATTTTTGTAAGGTTCTTTACCTACCCAACACTAAGGGAGAAATTAATTATGATATGGATCTCAACATGCATTCAACATTGTTAAAAAGCTATGGCAGGTATAATACAAACAATATGCGAGAATATATGCTATGTGCAAACAAGTTGTTCTAAAGGGTGCTTCAAGCCATAGAATCTCAGAGAGAAAAGTCTTCCTTATGACACCTCTAAGCCAAAAAGGAGGAACACCTGGAGCATTTTTAGCAGAAAAATGGCAATGACCTTAACCAAATTTTAATAGTAATCTGACACACATCATATAAAACAGATTGGAAGAGGAAAAACTGTAGATGGAAGCACTGGTTAGGGGTTATTATAATAACCCTAATGTGTCGTGATAAAAGTCTGAGACTGTGATTACCTTTCAAAAGGATGATTTATCTACAGATGTAACAGGTGCTTCTGAGATTTTTTTTTTTTTTTAGTTTTCACAGCTTTCCCTCACGTCCCTTTGTAGTAAATCCCTTCCCTCATCCCTGATTTCTGGCAATTACTGACATACTTATCACTACAGTTTTGCCTTTTGTAGAATTTCAAATGAATACAGTCCTACAGTATGTAACATGATGCTGACATTTATCCACATTGTGGTTTATATAACTAGTTTTTCCTTGTAATTGATGAGTAGATTCCATTGTATGAACATACCACTTTTAAATTTTTAAACCACTTTATTGAGGTATAATTAACATGTTTAATGTATGTACACTACTTGATGAGTTTGAAGATAAATATACACCCATGAAACTGTCACCACAATCCATGGTATAAATATACTTACCACCTCCAAAAGTTACTGATTACATCTCTACTTACTGTTATTATTTTTGTGCATATGTGCTAGGAATACAACATAAGATCTACCCTCGTGGCAAAATTTTAAGCATACAACATAGTAGTGCTAACTACAGACACCATGTTGTACAGAAGATCTCTAGGACTTATTCATTTTGCATAACTGAAACTTTGTAGTTGTTGAATAACACCCCTGTATTTCTCCCTTCCCCCAGGCCCTCATAGCCACCATTTCACTGTCTGCTTCTAGGAGTATGACTATTTTACATTCCTCATATTAGTACTATCATGTAGTATTTGTGCTTTTGTGTCTGGATTATTTCATTAGCACAATATCCTCCAGAGTCATCATGTTGTTTCAAAAGGCTGAATTTCCTTATTTTTCAAAGCTGAATAATATAGCATTGTATGTATAGACCAAACTTTCTTTATCCAGTTTCTGTATGACCAAGCAATCCCACTACTGGGTATATATGCAAAGGAATTGAAATCAGGATCTTGAAGAAATATTTGCACTCTCATGTTCATTGCAGCATTATTCACAACAGGTAAGATATGGAAACAACCGAAATGTCCATTGATGGATGAGTGAATAAAGAAAACATGGTATTTACATACAATGTAATATTATTTACCCTTAAAAAAGAAGGAAATCCCATCACTCATGACAACACGGATGAACCTGGGGATATTATGCTAAGTGAAATAAGCCAAAAACAGAAAGACAGAAACTGCATGATTTCACTTTTATGTGGAATCTAAAAGAATCAAATTCATACATACATAGAGTAGAATGCTGGTGATCAGAGGCAGGGGGAGGGAGAAACGGTAAGATAACTGTGAAAGGGTACAAAGTTTCAGTTATTACAAGATAAATGAGCTCTAAAGATCTACTATACAACATAGTACCTAGAGCCAACAATACTATATTGTATATTTAAAATTTACTAAGAGGGTAGACCTTATTTTAAATGTTTTTAACATATATACACACAAAAAGATGATAATTAAAAAGGGGTGAAAGGAAAATTTGGGAGGTGATAAATATATTTATGGTCTGGATGATGGTGATGGTTTCATGAGTATATACTTATCCTCAAACTCATCAAGATGTGTACATTAAACAGGTACAGCTATTTATACATCAATCATACCTCAATAAAGCAGTTTAACAAGTAAATTAAAAATAAAATAAAATAAATTTCTTACTAAAGCAATTATAATGACTTGAAGCATGATTTTAATGATTTTTACATAACTCTGTATATACATAGGTGTAAAAACAAATATATATCTAACGCATCTCTATAGTTATATCTCTATCTCTATATTATCTATCTTTGTTTCTTAGTATACCATTTGAAGCAATATTATGAAATGTGGAATTTCATGAAATTATTTAATCACATATTAAAATTTATTTAACAAGTGCTATATATAAATTCCTAAAAGCCACCATATATATCTTTGAATATTTATTCTTTTAATAACTATTTGTTAAGTGATTGTTATCTATAAGGCATTATTCTGGGTTCCGTGGTCAATAGGAAAAACTGTAAGCTATTTGCTCTCTAACACATACATTATTTTTGCCACTAGGTTGTCCTCTGCTGTTGTCCCACATGCCCAAGAGCAGAGGAGAATATAGCAAGGAAATATAACCGGGTTTATATTTCTTCTGATTTTTTTCTGCTTTCTTCAATTCATTTATCCTGATTACCAGAATCTACCAGATTGTTTTATGCTGAAATATCATATAGTCTTATTTTCTGTATATTAAATTTAATTTTATTTGATTTGGGCTATATATAGATCTACATCTACAGTAATTTTAAATAAGAATATAATGATATGTTAACAAATCATAAATTATTTTGATTTTCTGTACTCAGATAGTTAAGGGTAAACATTTCTACATTCTGCTAAATTTAACACGTGCTTTTATAATACTGAAAGTAAAACATTGCCGTGCTGTGTTAGCCATCTGTAATAGGAAATGTGTTTATCACCCTGAGCAAATTTCAGTAGCAAGTATATCGATTTTTGTATTCTTGAGTAATTAAGACTTCACTTTATAACTCTGGAGTTAAGAGATTTCTCTTAATATATCATTTTCAAATGTGATTTATTCTATTGACATATTGCATAAAACAGAGTAAGTATAAAAGGAAAGAAACACAACCTTTTCCTTACAGCTGTGACTTTATTTCATTTTTTAAATTTATTCTTGTACCAAAAGCCATCATTCAAATAGAGTATTATGATAAAGGCTAATAAAACACATAAAATTGGTAGATGTCTTGCACTGAAATAAAGTTGGTTGTCCCAGAGCTTAATTGTTTTAAGCTGTCTGATATTCCCAATTGGCCCTGAAATAATCTCTAGAGCCTCTCTAACACTCTATGGAAGGCATAAATATTTCACAATATTAAAAATTTTAATAGTAATTTGGAACTCAGAGGTCTTACAGACATCTTGAAGGTAAGTCTGTACTGTATCGTTTAACCCCACCCTGCCACAGCTGACTGGACCAAAACAGTCCAGCTGACTGACTTAAAACAAGGAAATAATGATCTGTAGTCATAAAATTATTTAACTTTAGAACTGACAACATTAATGTGTCATTATTAGCAGAAAATGTGAATGTAGAACAAGAAGATAAATGAAGCAGGGATGAGAGAAAAAATATTGCACTACTGTATGACAAATGGAGAAAGTACCTTTCATTTTCCCTGAGAGATCCCCAGTTCTCAGATCCAATTGTATTTCCTGCCCTTGGATTCCACAGCATCTCTATCCAAATAACAAATAATAACTTTGTATAAATTAATTTGAGAAAATCTCTACTACTCGTAACCAAAGTTTTCAGCAGAGCTGAAACAAACGAAATTTGCTCTAGATAAAGGCCATCAAGTATGTTGCTCAGTACATTGATGAAGATAGAAGAGTTAATCATTGGGGATCATTGGGCATTTCCTCTCTGGATATTCTTGCAAATCTACAGAAGTCACCTGTAGTGAAATAGACCTGATTATGGTATATGGCATCAACGAATGAATTATACTATTCTGCAATACTATTGAGACCTGAATGTGTTTAAAAATATGTGTGTAACAAACAGAACCAAAAATTAAGTTTAGGAATATAATGTATGGTTTCAATATAATTATTCTGCCTGTTTGGTAAACAGTAGCCAAGATCATGATTTAATGATAAGTTCTACCGTTTTCTGGGTCAACGTGTATTATGATTACCAGAGGTCACTCAAACAGGTGATTTTTTAGTTTGGTTCATCTCCAGGTCTAAGGATTAAAGATGGATGTTTGGGACTTAGAAGAGATTCTCTGGCAGAAGAAAAGTGGAGTTGTAAAAAAGGTAGAAATGTATAGTAGAAGTTGACTTAATTGGAAATCGCTGTTACTGGCTCTTTCATATATCATGGGAGGCTTGAGCTAAATGAAGAGGAAAAAGGAAGGTAGGGAAGCTCAAATGAGCCTGAACCCTTCTAAAGAAAAGTGAGGCAAATCCTTTGTGAAGTCCAGAAATAGCTTTAGTAGAAGATGGATAATTATAAAAAGGTGTGTGTGTGAAGAGAACTAATATATGGGTGTGTCTAAATATGTGGTCCTTTATTCTTCAAGGTTATATATCCTTATAGAGAATCTAAATTTTAAGAAACAGGTAAACAGGTAAATATTCCAGATGCTGCTCTAGGTAAAGTAGTATAGTTACAAACATATATTTGAGGCTCATCAATGTCCTCAAGTCAAAGCTGACTAATAACACATCTGCAATTGCCTACAGTTGAGCATAGTGACTCATCACAGTGAGGGACAATTCACAACATCGGGAGCCTGAGAGATGTATCATTAAGAAAACACTTGAAACTACTTATACGTTTTGGACTTAGGTGATTTGGGGAAGGGTTCAAAGAAGCAGCCCTTTGATTTAGATTGGATGCTATCAGGATATGGGAATAGTTCCAAGATTAGTTCTTGAATACATGTTATCTAAGTGGTTGGTAGAATGAAACTAGGCTAAAGGTATAATAGGAAAAGGAGCTATAGTCATTCATATTAGCTAGGATGGGGGAAAGTTTTTTTGTGGTTTGAACAATGTTCTTGTTTTTCTGAGTTCAGGCATGATTACAGAGTGCATTTTTCTTTCCTTGATCTGCCAAGGTCACAGAACAGCCTTATCTGAATAGGTGTTCTGTGAAAATGTTTATATTTAATAGAACAGCAAGGCCTAGCTGTAAATCTAGCTCCCAGCAACAAGGTGTAACTGATAATTCCAAGCCATTTTGACTATCAGAGGTTGTTGGTCTACTTCTCAAATTAAAGAAAGATAGCTAGAATTTAAAAGGACAGCATGATTTTCGGGGGAAGAGAGTGGACCCCACCATTGGCAAAGGTGTAGCAATGAGTGAGCTTGCTTGGTGATACTGAAAGTCAAGAAGAATGTTAGAATAAGCTCTTCTATTGGTTTTTGAAGTGAATAAATATGTTACGCCCTCAAAGTGCTGGGGTGGCAGTTTATGGACTAAGAAATGTAAGAGAGCATGACATTAATTTTATTTTATTTTGTAATCTCTTTTCATAAAATATGTCACTTAGATGATTTTTAATTTTTTAAAATAAATTTCATGATGTATATTTAAGCCACACAACATGATGTTATAGGACACATATAGATAGTAAAAAGGGTTACTATCATGAATCAAATAAGAATATCCATCATCTCACATGGTTACCCATTTTTTCATTTTTGTTTTTGTGGCAAGAGCAGCTAAAAATCTACTCATTTATCATACATCCCAAATACAGTACAATTTTATTACCTATAGTCCTTGTGTTATACATGCCATTATGGGAAACAGGATGGAGGTTTCCAAAGAAATTAAAAACAGAACTAACATATGACCCAGCAATCCCTCTGTTAGGCATATAGACAAAGGAAATGAAATCATCATCTCAGAAAGATAATCTGCACTGCCATGTTCTCTGCAGCATTATTCACCACATACAAGATACAGAAACAAGCTAAGTGTCTATCAGCAAGCAAATGGGTTTTCTATTCCTCAGGGAGACCTCAATGTAATATAGAGTAAAGCAGCACGTGCTAATGGCTAAGAAATGAGTGTTGTCATCAAATTTCCTGGGTTCAGATCAGGACTCTCTAGGGCAACTATGTGTGTTATCTGTAATAAATTTAATTTTGTGCCTACATTATATTACCTATAATATTATAATTAAAATAATACCCATTTCATAGGGTTGATTTCAGGATTAATATAGCATCTAGAATTGATTAATTAATGTCTGCTTATATTATTGCTTGTGTGATTATGTTCACCTTTACCAAGACCAATAAGAAAAACAACTCCAATACCCATTATTCTTTTAAACTTATATTTCAAAAGAAATAGCCATACAGAGAAAACAGTCTTTTGTCAAGCAAGAATGATGAGCAGGACTGATGAATTAACATAAGCCTCCAACAACATCAAATGATCCTCACAATCACGTTTCTCCACTATGAAAAATGACACGTAGGGCCATAGCCTCTTTAGAGTGGCAAGAATGTTAGATTCCTAGCTCCATTTACACTGAGAGAGAGGCCAGGTTGCATGCAAATGAGTTTGTTATCATCTTTCACCTCAAAGAGAACTATAACTTCAGGTTTTAAAAATGATAGCCAGTCACTACCTATATTTTCTTTGCAAATTCACAACTGTCAAAATTAGGAGGAGTCGGAGGGGGAGGAGATGGCATCAGGTTACTTTGTCACACAAAAAAGTTGAAAATGAAATCATCATTCAGAATTGTATGCAATTAAAGTGCATTACCATACATAATAATCTTGAAACTGGCAATCATATCCAAATACCACAAATCAAAGCAAACCCTGAGAATATTTCCAGAAGTGTCTGGGAAAATAGTAGACAATTTATGACAGTCAGGTAAATTATTTGATTACCAAAGCATCAAAAAGAGCTTAATGATCTGGTGGAGGGGAAAGCACTAATAATATATTGTTTTGGCATGAAGAAGAAGTAGACAACACTTTGCTCATTAATTCACTGAATTGATAAAATGGTTCCTAGATAAAGTTTGGTAAGCATTTCAGAAATAAAATTCAGATAAAAGGAATGAATAGATGATGAAAACTGGAAGAAAATATTTTTAAAAATGAAAGGAGAGGAAGAAAGATCCTGAAAAGCATACTAGTCAGAGCCAAAACTGGTCCTCAGGCACAGATGCATTCTTTAACAGGGTGAACATTTTGCATACTTATTTAGGAAGATGTCTGAAATCATCTATTTTCCTGATTGAATGGCCTCAGTGCCACTGAGGTTCCAGGCTTCAATCTCTTTCCTATTCTGTGAAGGTCATTGTAGGAAATTGTCTTAAATATACTGCATACAAATCTTACCTCTTGTACAAATTTACAACATCTTTCTAGTTTTTATTCTCATCCCAATATGTTCCTCAGATCAAAGTAGGCCAAAATATATGAATAAAATACATCAACATACCTAGTTTCTTATTTCTGCACAATATTCAGATCCCAAACAGTCACAAAGAACTGAGCTTCTGAGTTTCCTGCAATTGTGCTTTCCTAACTGCGCTCCTATTCCAGTGTTTTTTTGATTAGTAAATTACACTTACTGCCCTCCCATTGCTCAACTCAGAGACACTGATATTATCTTTTAAAAGGATTGTTATGAGTGACTCTTAAAATTTTAAATCGTCTAATGCCATTCCCCTTCCCAATACTGTCAAATGAATTTTCATCTCACTTAAAGTCCAAATTTCTGACTTGGGCTTACAGGGCCCTACATGCCTGGGCTCTTGACTGTCTCTCTGACCTCATCTCTTACCACTCTCCAAGCTACTCTCTCCACTCTAACCATGCTGGCCTCCTGTGGTTTCTCAAAGTTACCTCAGAACCTTTGCATTTGCTATCTTCCCTTCAGTCACATGGCCTGCTTCCTCACTGAAGTACTGTATAGCCTTTTCAGAGAGGCCTTCTTTATTCACCTGATTTATAATACTACCTCCATAATGCTAGCTTACTTTGTGTCATTTAAATTCCAGTTCGAAAGATTTAAAAGCAGATGTATAGATCTCCATCTTCATACTTTCCATGGAAGCTCATAAAGGGTGATCTAGCACCCCTTGTATTATCCTGGATGGAGCTGGAGCCCATTCTACTAAGGGAAGTATCACAAGAATGGAAAAACAAGCACCACATGTACTCACCATCAAATTGGTTATTAACTGATCACACTAAAGAGCACATATTATAGTAGTAACATTTATCAAGTGTCGGGCAGGTGGGAGAGGGGAGGAGGGGATGGGTATATTCACACCTAATGGGTGTGGTGCTCACCATCTGGGGGATGGACACACTTAAGGCTCTGACTCAGGTGGGGCAAAGGCAATATATGTAACCTAAACATTTGTACCCCTGTAATATGATGAAATAAAAAGGGGGGGCTTATTAATGAAGTGTGCTGGTAAATATTTAGCAACCGGCTCTGAAACAAGGAATAAAGAGTCCTAATAGCATTCGCTGATTTCCTGATTTCAAGCTACCAACATTTATGTCACTGAGCATGAAGTCAGGAAGAGATGCTAGCAGTTTACCTGCAAGTTAGCATGAGTCAGCTCCAGTACAAAAGGGAACCATAACATGAAAGCTGCTTGAAATGTTGGAGCTACTCATGGCTTATAGCTTCGTAGTTTCTGCAGAGAGTCTGCAGTGGTCTTTGTAGGAGCAAGAAAAAAACTATTTTCTTGTTAAACCACTGAAGTGTAGATGTTGTTTGCTACTGTAAAATAACCTAGCTTGATTTATACAAATATGTTTGGAGGCAGAAAGCATTGACCTGGCTCTTAAGATGTTCAGTAGTCAGGCAAATAGCACTGTTACACAATTCACAGTTCTCGTGATAAAAAGATACAGCTTGCTTAGGAGAAGAACTTCTACATATCATGAAAATAATAGCAAGTCTTCTGAAAATTCTCATGGAAGAAGACAATGTATAGTGTACTAAAAATAATAATAGTTAACCATTATTTGTTGCTTGCTATGCTTTGGAAATTGTTCTAAGCACGTTATCTATGGGCTTATTTCATCTTATTCACCTAACAAACCCTAGAGAAATATGCTGATATTATTCTCCACAATACTGCTATTGAAAATGAAGTTGAGTGTTTAAGTATTTCACCCATGCTCAAGCAGCCAGTAAGGGGTTGTCAAAAATTTTTATTTGTTTTCTTTTTAAAATGTCTTTCTTTTTGCACTAGAACATGGAAAACAAAATGTATATAACTTCTTTTTTGATCAAGGAAAACATAAAATCAGAATTGTGCATCTTTCTAAAAGCAGGGATTCAGAATTGATTACAGTAAAATATAAAACAAGTCACTTGGACTTAAAATATGTTGTTTAGACTCTATTTTATAAATCATTTTTTCTAGTGATAAGAAAAGCTAATGGCACCAAATATTTGCTACCTAGGTTATTAAACAATTAACCTACATGCTAATAGACAAAAAAGTAAAACAAAATTTGATTGTTTTAGAATATAGCATATTTCTTCAGTGGCATTTTTCTTACAACTGCACACAACTTTCCAATGCAAAAATATGATTTTATTCTACATCATTAAATATCTACAGATACATCTGTACCATAGTCCTTAAATTTAAACATAAGAGAATTACTTCAATCAAAAAATGTTTTTGGAGGATAGTTTTATTTCATATATATTTCACTTAAGTTATAAATTACTATAAAATTTTTTTCTCTCACTTTTTTTCCCAATGCCATTAAGGAAAAAAAAAAAAGAAAAAGAAAAAGAAGAAGAAGAAATTTTAATTTTTCTTTAGGTGTCCACTCTGATTTATTATCTCTTTGTGCAAAAAATGTATGGTATAGATTATCTAAAGAAACAAAATATATGGAAGTATATTTGACATTTTAAAAGATAAACATGATTGAAAAGCCTTAAATATTAACGGTAACTAGGAGAAATTTAAATACCAATTTCTGACTCCAGAGCACATGGTCTTAACCACTAAGAATTACTTGGGTATTGTAGTGTTTCTAAATGTTTTAATAAATGTCAAGGTCTGACCAGTATAGACCACTCCTATTACCTTGCGTACAAAATGAAAACTGGAAGTGATCATTACAAGTCCCTGTCCCAATCTAATTGGCATAGGAGTAAAATGTAGTTTATAGTGCCTATTTTTAATAATAAGGCATATTGGTTTATTGCATATTTCCACTTTAAATCATACTACCATATAATAATATTTATCCAAAACACAAGAGAGAAACATGTAAAGCAAAAGTCTTTAGAGGACTAATTTTCAAAGTGCTTACGAAAGAGCCCATATTAAAATAATTATTTTAAATGCAAATAAGAAATAATTAGATTTAATGTTCACTAGAGAAAGATTACACTGAAATATGATATCCTATGCACTTGCCAGGCACTGTGCTAAGCTCTACAGCTCACTTAATCATTGCAATGGCATTGTGAGAGAGAAGGCACTATCATCCTCATGTATCTCAAGTAAGGTAACTGAGATTTACAGAAGTTCAGAAATTTTCCCAAGGCCAAGGAGCTAGTAATTGTTAGAATTATTCCCTGACTTTAATTACAGCTCTAGGCTGCTGCCCAAATATATTGGTTTCTTCTCCACTTTGTAAGTCTGCTTTAAACAAAACTGCCTACATATTTAGCATTACTTGAACTTTTCCTATTAGTTTTTCTTGTAAGAGAAATATAAGCCATACCTACAACTCTTTTGATTATTTTTTAATAATTAGTTTCTAAAGAATTTTTCTGTTATTTGCATATGTTTGCATGTCTTACTGCCTACACAGGAGACAGGAATTTTCTTATATGTATAAGAAATTATTGATAACTTTAAGTTCATTGTTTAAATACACAAGATAAGTATTCTAATATTATTACATTTTATATGCCCTATTAAATGTTATATGCAACCTCTCTGTTGTTTTATATAATATTCTCTGAAAAGTTTTAACATATAACTTCCTTCAGTATCAAAGATAGTTTTAGTATTCTTAAAACAGTACAAAATACTTCAGAAAGGTATTCTCCCAGAAAAGGTGATGGTTCAAGACCATTTTTTTTGTACATAGATCCAAAAAGCAGGTCAAAAGTACTTGGGAAAGAAAAGGAGGAAAGTAATTTGTAAGTGTAGGCTTTCAAACTAATGTGTGGTAATTATGTAGCTTAATTTCCTTGAAATTGGAAAACAGGATGCCCTCTTCTGATCCTACTTTTCTATTATTGGGATTGCCAGGTTCCTGATAACTTAATCAATTTTCTCTCTTCAATTAAAATTACAAGATAATTTCCTGATTTTTCTTAGTAATTAAACTAATTTCTTCCTCTTTTGATTAAACAATGTTAAAAAGATTATCTCCACCAATAACTACATACTTGGTGAGTATCTTTTATGTTTTTAGATGCTGAATTCATGATAATTTATAACACAGCAATATAAAACTAATACCAGATACTAAAATAATTGTATGTGTTTTCACAAACTAACATGCTTAAGTTATTTGGGAATACAAAATAGTTTTTTTTTTCCCGAAAATCTTTTTTACAGAGAGAGAGAAAAAAAAACAGAAATACAGAAAACAAAAAAGGCAATGATCTTTTCACAGTTTTATGAATTTCTTTCCCAAGCTTGATTTTATTTATAGGAGCTTTCATCTACATTGTTCCTCATACATTGACATCAACCTATATTAGGATTCAAAAATCAAGCTGATACAAAATTTCAGAGAAATGTTTGACTAGTATTATAAATAATCAATACCTCTCTCTTCTTGTATATCCCAATAATTGGTGGATAGTGTTCTTTTTAATGAATAAAATTATCAAAGCTTTCATTGAGCACCTCCATTTTGCATAATAGTTGTATGAAATAGGTGCTCACACACATTTCCTTTTGCACTGCAATTTATATTTCTTTTCTTATTTATTCAGGATATTATGGGGGTATAACCATTTTGGTTATATGGAATGCTGTTTGCCGTGCCCAAGCCAGGGCTACAAGCATGTCCTCCCCCATATAGTGCATTCTGCTTCCATTAGTTGTGGGTTTACCCCCTCCCCCCACCCCGACGGGTACCCAGTCAGTATTACTACCATGTGAACAACTCAGTGTTGTCAGTTAGTACCAATTTGATGGAGAGTACATGTGGTACATGTTTTTCCATCCTTGTGATACCTCACTTTGAAGGATGGGCTCAATCTCTATCCAGGACAATATAAGAGGTGCTAGATCCCCATATGTCCCCATAAATACATGAGTTAATTAATAAAATGTGGTATATGTACACTATGGAATACTATTCAACTATAGTATTTCTTTAATGACATTTTACTGTTATTTATTCTGTACAGCAGTGATCTAATATATGCAAATAAAATATATATATTTACATGTTCAATTAAAATTACTTTGTATTTTTATTTAAGAGTTGGAGGAAGAATGACTATCTGACATCTTTTTTTATTATTTTCTTAGATACTATATTTTTTGGTATAAAGCAGAAATTCTAGAGAAATTATAGGTAGAACTTAAAACTCATTTATCTTGTTTAGAGCTATTAAGTAATCAGTTTGCTATTTACTTATGTGACTAATAAGAGATTGAAAACCAGAAAAAATGCTGTTCTCCTCTCAGATATTTGATTTAGAATCTGATTTATTTAGCACTCTTATCAAGTGAGCAGCAGAGAAATGTACTGTGAAATAATTATTAACTTATTTGGAAAGACCTTGAATTTTTGGAGCCAATCTTCTGACTAAATTAATTAGTTAGAGTTTGGGCTCTGACTTAATTCCAACTTGGAAATGACTAGAGTGTTATTTTTATAAAGAAAAAAAAGATGAGTAGACTCACTGGTTCCAGTAAAGTCAGAGAATTCCTAGCACAGAAATGGAAACCTTTTCCTTCTGATTACTTTGAGATTTTTTCAGATTTATAAAACTGTGATAAAGACTGTGTTAGTCACTATAATTCCATTGACATGTAACCTCAGAATGGAACTCTAGACAACCCTGATATAAATGGAAAAATTAAAATGTGGGTGCTATTAAACAGAGTCCAATAGTAATCAGCACTACTTAATTAAAAGGATACACAAGAAACACTCATACTGTACTTGTACTTTTGAATTTCTATGTCTCATTTGAATTCTCCAGTTGTACTCCCATCCTTTTGAAGCATTACAGCATTATGTTATTTCAAATGGGATTTTTAAAAATTTCAAGTTCAATTGATTATTGATACTATTTAGAAATATATTTTATTTTTATATATTGACTGTGTATTTTTTGACCTTGCTAAATTCAATTATTAGTTCTTCCATTTATTTTTTAGATTAATTGAAAAATTTTTTTTGAATATACAATTGTTTAGCATTTTATTAAATCACATATTTTAAAGTAATCAGCAGGGAAGGAAAAATCCCACATTTATTACAATAAAGTTGTTAGTATTTTCATAATTATTATTGAATTTTAACATCTTTCTTCCAACTGACTAAGGGGGCATTACTAAATTCTATTGGCAGTAATTATGGTGATCCCCTTGTGAGAGAGATAAAAACTCATTAAGATCATAATAGGGCAGTCACTTCTACATATTCTGCGTAAGTATTTGAATTTCCTCCCTTCCCTTTTCTTCATTTTGAAAGAATGATCAATGAATAATTATGTCATTTAAGAATAGAGACAGTTCATTCTTACTTTTTACTCTTTATGCCATTTATTGTTTTTTCTTGTCTTATTGCACAAGCTGTATTTCCAATGAAATTTAAACAGAAGTCACAGTACCAGACATCCTCACATTGTTCACAATGTTAGGGGCAGAGTGATTAATATTTCACCATTAAGCATGGTTAGTTATATAGGCTTTTCCTGGATGTCTCTTATCTGATTGAGGTACTTCCTTTTTATTCCATGCTTACTGAGATAGTTGTCCACAAGTTATTGCTGATTTTTTTCAAATTCCTTTTATGTATCTGTTGAGATGGTTACATTATTTTAATCATTTGTCTGTTTATGTGAATAAATTATTTAATGGATTTTAAATTTTAAACTAATTTCACATTCCTGAGACAAATTCTACTTGTTTTTGAGGAATTTTTTTACATTGGTGCATTCGATTTGCTTATTATTTAGAATATTTTGCATTCTTACTTATTTTTGCCTCAGGACTTTTGGTCTGCAACTTTTTTGAAATGCCATTGTTAGGTTTTGCTGTTGGCTTAGGCTAGTCTCTTAAACCAAGTTGAGATGAGTTTTCCCCTGTTCTCTTTTCTGAATTACTTCGTGTAAGACTGGTATTATTTCTTCCATACATAACTGATAAAATTCACTAGTAAAGCTATCTGGTCTAGGAGATTCCTATGTGGGAAGGTTTTTGATTATAAATTCAATTCCTTTAATAGATATAGAGCTATTCAGATTTTATTTCATCTTGAATAAATTATAGTAAGTTATCTTTAATAGAACTTGTTTATTTCTTCTAACTGATTAAATTTATAGTGCTATTGTAAAATCTGTAGTGAAATTCTCTTTTTTATTCCTCATATTGGTAAAGAGTGTTTTATCCCTTCATTTATTGACTAGTCATTAAAAACAAATTTTGTCTTCGTTACCTTCTCTATTGCTTTTTTCTATTTTAATAACTCATCTTATCTTTATCATATCCTTTCTTCTAAATCCCATGAGATTAATTTTTAAGTTTATATAGCTTTATTAAGTAAAAAATTATATCATTAAATTTAAATTTTCTTTGATTCTAATATAAGAATATACAGTTCTCCAGTCCTGTCCAAACACTGTTTTAGCTCTATCCCAAAAAATTCAATATCCATTGACGCTTGTCTGTCTTAATGAATACTCCATATATACCTTAAAAAAACAAGTGTGTATAGTGTCATTTGAGTGTTGTGTTCTATAAATCACAATTAGATTAAAGTAATTGATAGTGTCATTAATTTCGTTCACATACTTATAAAGCTTATTTCCAGTAATTATAGCATGTTAGACATTTCTAACTATATTTGCTTCTTTCTCTCTTTAGTCAGAGAGATAAAACAGAAGCTGAAGTCATAGAGAATTGATGCATGAAATGGTCTCAACCCCCTCTTGCTGGAGGAAGCCATGTGCAAAGCCTATGAAAGAATGTAGAGAGCCTTTGGAAGCAAAACCAGTCTCCAGCTGACAGCAAAAAAGGAAATGAGGACGTGTGTCCTAAAACCATGAGGAACTAGATTTGGCCAACTACCTGAATGAGCTTGGAGTTGACTCATACACAGCCTCCAACAAAGTTTAGAATCTTGGTGACACCTTGATTTCCATATTGTTAGACTCTAACCAGAAAACCCATTGAACCCACTCAAACTTCTGACCTACAGAAACTGTGAGATAAATTTGTATTGTTTTAAGCTGCTAAGTTTAGGGCAATTTTTTACAGCAGCATTGGAAATATAATGAAGATTTTGACATGTAGAAAATTTTAAAATATGAAAACTAAGGTACTGATGAAAAGGCTAATGAAAAAACAAAAATGCACATACTACTTGGAGTCTTAGAATAAAGTAATGAAAACAGAGGAAAAGAAAAACTTTACCAAGATACTAGATTATAAAAAGAGACTAAAGCAAGTGGAATACAGTATTTTAAAAGGTATACAAGACCAAATTAGTGAACTGAAATCTAAGCACAAAGAAAATGAAATTCTAGTCAATTGAATGCTCTTAACTACTTGTATAAATAATACATTAACTGCTTTGATATAAACTTTTAGTGATGGGACAATTGATGAGAATTAGGTACTGCATTATTCCAGAGTTTCTTTGACATTGTATCTTCTAATGTACAGAAGTCAGGAGGCACTTCCTTGTTTAACAGTTTATGTTTTGGGCCAAGGAATACAAAAAGGCTCTCTCTCCAAAACACACTTTGAAACTTACTCTCGTTCTTTCATACATTCAGGCTTTCTCCTAGAGTATTATCCTTTTACTTATGATAATTCATCACCACTTTAGGATCAAGTTATCCATATTTAAATACTGGGAGAGAATAGATATTACTGGGAAAAAAATTTTAGGTGATACATAACTCTTATGTTTATTTTTACTTGAAGTAAACCAAAGTGTATTTTCAATCCATTAGTTCTGAGAATGAATGGATATTCTACCATTATGCCAAGACACAGAACAATTTAGCAGTGGTGCTTTTGGAATATTAAGGGTAAAGAAGATATTTGTTCTTGCCAGAAGTTGTTTTCATTGAAAATGGCTTGGTTGTAGCTTTAAGTTAGTTTCATTTTATTGAGATATGACCTATTGTTTTCAAAATCAAATGGACTTCTAGAATAACTCTCTTGATAGGCAGAATGGCTTAATATTAATAGCTATGAGAATTGGTTTGAATCCTCACTATGTAATTATCTGTGCGACAATGGGCAAGTTATCCAACTTCTCTTTGCTGCTGTTTCCTCGTGTACAAAATGGAGATAATAATAGCATTTACCTTATATAGTTGTTGTGAGGATTGAAAGGTAAGGAAATGATGATAGAAGCATAAAGTTAATATAGCATATATTCAATGAAAGTTATTAAAATTATTATTTCAGAAAATTCCCTTTTCTTTTTTTTTTTTTTTTTTTTTTTCCAGACAGAGTCTTACTCTGTTGCCCAGGCTAGAGTGCCATGGCGTCAGCCTAGCTCACAGCAACCTCAAACTCCTGGGCTCAAGTGATCCTCCTGCCTCAGCCTCCTGAGTAGCAGGGACTACAGACATGTGCCACCATGCCCAGCTAATTTTTCTATATATATTTTCAGCTGTCCATATAATTTCTTTCTATTTTTAGTAGAGATGGGGTCTCGCTCTTGCTCAGGCTGGTCTCGAACTCCTGACCTCAAGGGATCCACCTACCTCGGCCTCCCAGAGTGCTAGGATTACAGGCGTGAGCCACCGTGCCCAGCCTCCTTCTCTTTTTTGAATCATCTATCTAAAAATCATGGCAGAGTTTTACCCAACCCTTTTCAAGAGCTATGTTCCATAGTTATCACTTTACTTTAGTACTTCAAGTGGTTCATTCAAGCCAGTGAAACTCATTGATTTCCAAACAAAACCGGCTCCTTGTGCTTTTTTGCCTTTACAAATGTCTTTGACTCTATCCTCAATGCCCTTCTTTTCTCCTTCAACCTGTTTTCTGCACTTATTAGTCTGTTAAAATAATCTCCTTTTCAAGAATCTTTCCTCATTCTCTCCATCTGACCAAAGTCCTCTTGACACTTGAACTGTACATACTTATATCTGCCTTTTTTTCTTTGACTACATTTTTATGTCATTGAAAGAACAGATCTATTAATTTCATTTTATCACATTCTCTTAAGTATCTCTTATAGATGCTTAATTTATAGAAATTCATGATGGGAACTTACTAACTTTTCATATAAAATACCTTAGCATTACATATATGCAAAGCTGCCCATGATGTTTATATTTTCTTTATTGATATTATAACTGCCTTTTGAAAATGTCATATTTTCGTTAACACCTCTAAATGCTTTTCTCTAATAATAGTGCACATAAACCGTTCACCCTTGAAAAGTACACAAAAATATTATATATTTGATTTTATAGGTAAGATTAAAAAACCACTAAGTGGCCATTCGTTTTACAAATCTGGTTGCTTATGGTACAGAGTTCATCTCAGAACTATAAGATGAACTTTGTTTTCATCATTTTCAGGTTTATTTTCTGTATTAACCTCAATTTATACTCTATAAATACATGGATATCCTGCGAGAAATTAAAATAAATAAAACATGCTTAATTAACTGCTTATATCAGGTCTCATATGTTCTTCAGGTTGCTGGAAAATATCATTTGCAGTTCAGGAAGCTTGTCTTTTATAAATTGCCCCCTTGGGTAAAGTCAAAATGGCTTTTCAGTTGTTACCTACTTCTCCTAATATCACATTCTCGTTGTTAACACAGTTGCTCATCTAGTTTCAGACTTATTTCTAGCATGATCAATGTTGCATCAAAAATGTTTATAAGAGCAATGGAGGGTAAAGTGCCTGTACTCCCAAATGGAAAATTGTCTCTCTTTTATCTATCAATTCAGCTCTAAAAAGTAAGCTAATTGGAACTTGTAAAATCTGTTGTGCGATAAGGTCATCAGCTTTACCTTGTTGATTTAATGAATATAAAATTATAGTTGTGTTAAAGGGTTTTATTTACCCACCTCCTTCAATAAACGTAGACATTTACTGACATTCTACTGTATTCCAGGTACTGAGAAAACACAAGAAAATAGGATTTATTCTTCAAGTAGCTTATAGTCTAGAAGGGAGGTAGATGAGTGTAAATAAATATGTGCTATGATAATGGTTAAGCTATGCTTAAAACAGGAAGAACACAGTCCAGTCAAGAAGGTGAGAAAATATTTCTCAGTGATGAGCTGAGTTTAGAAAGAAAATTTCCAAAGCTACACTTGTGAACATGTTTCTGTTCTCTTCATAGAGTCTCTAAATTCCCGAAGTCAATGATTACACAAATTTGCTCAGTAACTATTTACCAGATATGTCTTGTCTGTCAGTACCTCCTCTAACCACATTAGTGCTTAGGGAACCAAGAGGATCAATCTGACTATGAACTAAATAAAGTATCTTGGTTATCAACTTGCTTTATCAAAGAAAACTTCCATATTGATTCTATTCATAAGTCTTTGCCCATAATTATTTGTATCTCATCCCTTTAAATTTCATTTTTATTGTTAATATATAAGCCATATCAGTTCAATGACACTAGTATATAATATAAAAATAAATAAAATATACAGATTGATCTGTGCTTATTGTATTATTTTTAATGCAAAAGGACGTACAATATCACCAATTTAGAATGTAAAAACCCTTATTTCTCAAACCACTTCAGATTCTCTTTGTTGATAACATGTAAATTTTCTATTTGTTCTTCAATTTCCAACATTCCAGGTAATAATATAATGATTATACCTAATTTGTGTTAGAAAAGTGCTATGGTCCAGTCACTGCACTATGAGCTGTATTAGGAAATCATTATTCTCACAGTCTAAGAAGCAGGTGGTGTTTTAGGCCATTTTTAGAGATAAAAAATTTGAGTCTTGACTTGTCTAATATTAACCAGCTTTTAAGTGACTCAGCTTTGAGATCAAGCACTTAAAAACCAGACTTCACAGCCTGCCCTCTTATCGAAAATCTTAAACTGGCCATGTTTTATATAAGAGATGTGAGATACACTCATGCTTAACTTTTTCCTTTTCTGTCCTGTGGAGATAAGATTAAGGTATTCTACCAATAAAAAGAATTTAAATAGGAATATTAAAATGGATGATTATAAGGGTAAGACTCCCTAGCTTTCAGGAAAATGTAATGCTTTGTGTAGATTCCTTGTAAGAATCAAAAAAATAGAGAGAAGACATAAGCTTAAAAAGCCTCTCTCTTTCACAGAATTCGTTCTAATTTTATTTCAATGCTAGTCATATATGTAGTTACAAATAGCATAAGTAAATTTGGAAATTTGAAATGTCAAAAAATGTAGCCTTTTACAAAATGAATGAATAATGAAAGAATAAATCAATAAAACTTAACTAATAAAAAAGGTGACTGCTCCCCAATTTTTCTGCTTGCTTTATTTTGTTAGAGCTTTCTCTAGGCAGTGCCACAAGGTCTAGCTCCTTAAAGTTCTTTACCTAGCCCTTGTTGTATCACATACTCTCACATTTTCCTAGCCACCTTCTCATTTGGGACTTATCCATTCCTCTATTTCCATACTTCTGCAATTTGTATCTTTGCCTTTTCCCTGGCTCATAACTGAACTCTCACTCAGATTATGCTGCCTGCAGCCTGAACCAGACAATCTTCTAAACTGCCTTACTTATAATAGTTCCCCTTCAGCAGAGTCTTTATTTATAGAAACAAGACAAATTCAAGAAACATGGGATACTTGCTATGGCAGAGTATAAGAAACAGAAATACAGAAAACCAAAAAGGCTATGATCTTTTCACAGTTTTATGAGTTTCTTTCCCAAGCTTGATTTTATTTATAGGAGCTTTTATCTACATTGTTCCTCATACATTGACATCAACCTATATTAGGATTCAAAAATCAAACTGATGCAAACTTTTATTTTCCAAAATTATATTTTTAAATGTTTCACAAGTTCTGGTACTTAATACTCTTTTCTTTGAGTGTATCTATTTGTTTCTTACATAGTCCGTGAAATGAAAAAGAGGGAATAAAACAGCAACTTTCAGCTGATATGATTGGATGAGAAAATCAATATCTTTGTTTATCAATATCTTTGTTTATGCATAAAGCCCTGACCACCAGTGGAGACACTGTTAGCTGACAATGGGAATGTGGGAGTATGATGTCATTTTTTGTAACTTTCTTGCTTCTCTAATGAATATAAAGCAGAGAATAAATTATGTGTAAATTATTCCTGACAGACTTTGTTCTTTTAACTAGAGAAAATACCCTGCTACTCTTAGGAAAGGATATTCTATGCTCCCATTCACTGTTTCTCAACAATAACCAGAGCCAAGACAAACGGCTGCTAGATGATGCTGAATTACTTCTGGATGACAGAGGACAGGGCCCAGCCCCACCTCACACACTTCTGTTGCCATGGTTTTAAAAATTAGAGGCTTCTGTGGTCAAAGCTGACTCTCACTGTTCTATTCATCACCATTTAACTACAAGAGCTGCTGAGCACATCTATGATCTCTCTTGCTCATGACAGCAGACAGAATGAACATAAATGGTTAGAAAGCACCACCCGCTCAATGCTTAATGCAGGAGGAAAAAGCAGCTGTGCCATTTGGGATGGAAAACACATTAGCTTAAGCTCAGCATGACATTTATATAACCAACCATGAAAACTCCAAGTGACTGAGAGTGTAGGATGAAATATTGCATGACAGATACCTGTTTTCCATTTGGGAATTTGTGTCTGAAGATTGTCAAACACAGAGTATGACTGATGAGACACTAAGACACTATGAGACTCTCTCTAGATCACAACAGTTGCTATTTGGAATATGAAAATCAGAGTTCTTGTGAAAGCAACAAGTCATCTTTCAAGTGCATCAAAGCACCCAAATGGTAGCCTACAGAGCACTCAGTTGTAGCTACAGCTGCCCTGTTGTAAAGAGTGAGGGAAAAGATTGTACTCAGCTTTTATTGATGCCAAAGCTTCAAACCCAGAAAATTTTTACTTATCTATACACATAGAAAAGAGGGCCACTGATCATGTTGGACTCATACCTTAATTTTTGTGCAAACACAATTAACTAGAGCCATAGGCAAGTTGTGGTGGCTCACACCTATAATGCCAGCACTTTGGGAGGCTGAGGTGGGAGGATAGCTTGACGCCAGGAGTTCAAGAAGAGTCTTGACAACATAGCAAGATCCCATCTCTACTAAAAATAGAAAAATTAGCTGGGCATAGTGGTGCATGCCTATAGCCCCAGCTACTCAGTAGGCTGAGCCCAGGAGTTTGAGGTTGCAGTGAGCTATTATGATACCACTGCACTCTAGCCTGGGCAACAGAATGAAACGTTCTCTCAAAAAAATAAATAAATACACAAAAATAACAAATAAATAAATAATTCACTAGAGCCATTGAACTTTGAAGGGACAGCTTAATCACAGTAAAACAAAAGTTGGTTTTACCTTTTCATGTGCCTCTTCTCTATTAGCATGCTGCCAGGAGCATGAAAGAGTTTTCTTTTTTGAATAGCCTTTCTTTTATTTACATTATAATCTTGATTCTAGGTTTCACCTTCAATTAGTCAAGTTATACATAATGTAAAAAAGTTGCATTTGACTACCAGTTATTGGTTTTATTTTTAAAAATACTGACTTTTAATATAGCACTTTGGACATATGCTCTCAGTTTAAAGACAAAAAGAATATATACAGTTATTAAATTTTAGTAATTTTTAGTTGGTATAGGTTAGCCAATTTAAAACTACTTCCTCTATATTTCAAAACTGAGCCAGTGAGTAATTATTATTAGAATAGTTGGGGCTAGATTCCTAATAGTTGAGAAAGGAGTTATTACCTAAATCTGAACATCAAAATCCATAATAGTAATGGAATATCATTGAATAAAATTATAATCGAGTCTATATTTATTAAAATTAATTAATTAAAATAAACGAATAAGAAATAGAGTGCTCTTGCTTATAATAGAACACCAACTAATAACAGTAGAAGGAATAATGGACTTTTTTTGCCATGATATTAATAATTGATTCAAGCAAGAATCATTAATAGTGCTAAACCTAGAAAGTAGAGTTTGATGAATAAAAGTATGTTTTCACAGATACTAAACATCTCTCCCCACATTACTTACTAATTACAAAGGTCAAAATGGTAACTACACAATGGAGAAACCTGGGGATCACCACCTTAACCAGTTTATCAAAGTGCCCATCATTCATCAGTAATGAAACCAACAACATTGGCCTCTTGTCTCATTTGGAAAATAAAATCAGTAATTGAGAGAACTGATTATAGACAAAGGAAATATTCATGAGGAATAGTGGTTTTCAAATGCTATTTGTTTTTATAAATATTCAAATTAATACAAATAAAATTGAGTGAAAACAATGAAAAGATTAGACCAAAGAGGCAAAGAAGAGATCTGTCTGTATTTTGGGGGTGTGTTACAGTATTTATACAAAATGTTCAAGTAGACAACAGAATGTTGCCATCACTTTCACTGCCTAAAAATATTGGAAAAAGACATTTGAACAAACCTTGATGGAAATACTGAAAATACATGAGCATAATTTTATTGTGAGTAAGAATGCCTACGTATGCCACAGTTCTAGAAAAGTAATTAAGCAGAAGACATTATTTTTACAGCCTGGGCTCATTTAAAGTGTTAATATCAAAGGTTCAGTTGAATATTATTCCGGCATTAGGCATCTTTTAACAGTACTATTCCGTGCAGCTGAATGCAACCACTTTCTATGGCAAATATATACATGCTTCTATACTGGATGTCCGGCCAGTCAGAAACAAGTTTTCCATTAGCAACATCTCACAGACCTTCTGAATGTTGACCCAACTCACATACCAAATTAAAAATACACACTATGATAATCAAGCTCGTGCATATAGAATTTAGATGTCTTCATTTTAGAAATCCTGTGTGAAACACTGAAGGGTTTGTTCTGCTGGATGTAAACTTAAAATTTTGTTAACTTGCTGGTTTTTAATTAGTATGTTTGCTTGACTTGTTCATTTAACTATATTGGTTGGTTAATTTGAATTAAATGAAGGTATACGAAAGGGAAAATAACTGTCAACTTACCTACAAGTCTTTATTGAATTTTGGTTACATGGACCTCCTTTGTTCCCATCAGGGCTAGTGGTCTCATTATTAGTATAGTTTATACTGAAGAACACAGATTCTGGACCAACTCACATGTAAATCATGGGCTCTCCCTGTGTCTGTGTAATTTTTTCCTCTTGATCTCTCAGGCATTTAGTTTCTTCATCTCTTTAATGGGGTAATAAACTAATTTTAAGTTCCTAAGTGTAAAATGCTTTAGGGATTCCAATGATAGAATCTTGTGCCATTGGATTATGTAATTCAAAAGAACCTGTGAGTTCTGATTGGTGGCAACATTCAATTATTTTGCTTGGCTATTGGAGGACTAGGTTAGTTAGTTGTGCAGAGGCCAGTCTGACCTCTACCACTCTTTGTGCCACATCAGCAACAGGCAGAATGCCAGTCAGCTCAATTTCTACACATGGCAGCTGCAGCAGTGTATTATCTAGGAAGGAGACATATATCACATACAACTGCTCTCTTATTCCCAAACAGGAGGATGCTTTAGAGTGTATGGTGAAGATCATCAATAATCTGAAATCTAGAATAAGCACATCCATTCACGTGTTGGGATTTCTCATATTACACTTGCAATATCTACTAGCTTAGGTTTAATATGTATTCCCCAGAAGAAAAAAAGTATCATGTTAATTATCATCATTTTACATGAACATCTCAAAAATATATTTTTTAAGAATGTGATTTTTAAAATATCATTTCAATGTATACATTGTCTTCAAATTGTGCTACATTTTGCTGGGGTTTTTTTGTTGTTGTTATTTTCTCCCTTTGATGTCTAAAAACATTTCCAATGTCTTTACAATGAGTAAATTAGTCATTTGAACTTGGTGACATGTAACCATAAATGTGGTTATGAAACACTCGAGTTATAAAATTTCCTGTTTGTGTTTGCTACAGTTTAACTGCCTTTTTTATGTTTGAACTAATTTCCCTCAGAATAATCACGTCTCCAGCATTTGATTCTTATCAGAACCTGACTTTAAAATGCTAATTGCACCATCTGGGGAATGGACACAACTGAAGCTCTGACTTTGGGGGGGGGGGCCATGAGCAATATACATAACCTAAACTGTTGTACTCCCATAAGAAAAAGTCCTATAAGCAGCAGGTGTGTATGTTATAGAATGACTGTGTGTTTTAATTAAGCAGCATTTCCCTACAGAGTAATTACCTATATTGTTTACTCAACATTTTTTAGGTTCATTAACACATCTCTAATCTTCCTTCTTCACATTCTCCAACTTAAAAAGTTTGTTTTACCTTGTTCTTATTATGAAAATTGTTCTCATTAAGAAAGGAATATATAATAGGTACTAAGTTAATGTCAAGTTTGTGCACCTTACAAAGCACTTCATCTAGGAATTCAAATAAACATGCTCATGGTCTTACACACATAGTTTTCTCTGTTTATAAAATTTATTTAGACATTTTATTGTAAAGAATTATGCCTTAAAATAGAAAATAGTTTTGAGATATTCTCAAATAAGTATCACTGAAAGAAATTTCTGAAGCTGATACTAGCTCTGGTGGGTGCTGCATGAAGTAAAGGTGGCTTGCATTAGTTCCTACAGCCTGACCCTGTACAATATGTTATATTTTGAACCAAGTAGTTGACAACTTATTTAAACTTTCTATATTGACACACGCAGAATAGTATAACTTTTATTCCTTATGGAAGAATCTCTTATAAAGTCATTACCAGACAAGCCATCATTTCTGGTTTTTAAAGTTCCTAGAAGACTACTAAAGGTGAGAGTAGATTTAGTGTTCTTATTTATGAATGGATTGCCACAAACCCACACTGTTTTATTAAAATGTGTAATAGAACTGTGTTCTTAAGAAAGACTATATGTCAGAGAAGGCTTAGATTATTTGAGAGACATGATTAAAATGTCTCGGGACTACAAATAAGCCTTTTTACTCTATTTCAAAATGTTGAAAGGTTGCTCTTGTGTATTTTTATTTTAGTGCTTTTGACTGAGTTGTTCTTTGTTGATATAGTGACATCACAAAAGCACTGGCAATATTTTCATGTTACAGCCCAAAAATTTTAAGAGAAGGAGAAAAAATGCTTGGTTAACCTGAACCAGGAGAATAAAAAACATAGTCTCCTACTTTACTTACTTGTCATTCCAATGCTGATCATGACATTTACATTGCAGCAACACAGAGCAATACCCAGCAGGGAAATAATACTTGGAAACAACATGCCACTGATGTTTTTGTTGACAAAAATAATACTGTGAAGAGCCTAGATAGCTTTTTTTTTTTTTATGATGAGGTTGTCAAAAACCTCACAAAGGTGTTGTATGAAAATATCAAAACAGGTAAAAATTCCAACTGCAGTTAAAGTAACATGACAGCTATGGCAATAATATAACATACATGTTTTCTTATCTAGATGAGTAGCTTGGCGACTCAAAGAATGAAATAAAAGCACAGATAGTATATCTGCAAAATGAACAAGACAAAATGGTAAGTTTTACATCAAAATAATATGTTTTGAGTGTTTCCTTCATGTAACTTCTCTGCATTGTATATTCACACATATTTCCTCTAATAACAATACATGAAAATTTTAAGACAATTTAAATTGTTGTAATTTGTTGAAATAAAATTATGAAACTAAACTTTGTAAGGCATTTTATAGATGTCACTTTACTCTTACATAACATAGATAAATTGGCAATTACATTTTCTAAAAAGATATCGACTAAACTACAATCTCATTTGCTACTCCAAAAGCTTCTTAATTTTCAAAGAATAAAGGATATGGCACTACTTTTATTCTTTCATTAATCTAAAGCTGGTCTGTTTAATGAAACCTTAAAAGATGCAAAAATTAAGTCAACATTTAACTCTATGCAAAAATCCTTACTGCTTGCAAAGATTTGCTTTAGAAATCCTTTTGTTTTAATGACCAATTTATCAATTCATCAGTTTAGTTGTTCTTTGTTGTTTCTGATATATCACATCATCAAGCAATCTTAAGCAAAAGAAACAAATCCGGAGGCATCACATTACCAGACTTCAAACTATACTACAAAGCTACAGTAACTAAAATAGCATGATATTGGCCCAAAATAGAGACACAGAACAATGGAACAGAACAGAGAACACAGATACAAAACTATCCACATACAGCCAACTTATCTTTGACAAAGAAAACAAAAATACATACTGAGGAAAAGAAGCCCTATTCAATAAATGGTGCTGGGATAATTGGATAGCCACATGCAGAAGAATGAAACAGGATCCATATCTCTCAAAACACACAAAAATTAATTCAAGATGGACAAAAGACTTAAATATAAGACATAAAATCATAAGAATTCTAGAAAAAAATGCAGGAAAAACTCTTCTAGATGTTGGCCTAGGCAAATAATTTATGAAAAAGACCCCAATGGCAATCACAGCAACAACAAAAATAAATAAATGAGACTTGATTAAATCAAAAAGCTTCTACAAAGCTAAGGAAATAATAAACAGAGCAAATAGATAACCTACAGAATGGGAGAAAATATTCACAAGCTATACATCCAATAAAGGGCTAAAACCCAGAGGGCTAATATGCAAAGAACTCAAGCAAATCAGCAAGAAAAACAAAAAAGAAGAAACCCATTAAAAAGTGGGCAAAAGACATGAACAGAAGCTTTTCAAAAGAAGATAGAGAAATGACTAGTAAACATATGAAAAAATGTTCAACTTCACTAATTATCAGGGAAATGAAAATTAAAACCACAATGAGACCATCCTAGTTTGCAGTACAACCTCTGTGGAAAGCAATAGGGAGATACCTCAAAGAGATACAAGTAGATCTACCATTTGATCCAGCAATTCCATTACTGGGCATCTACCCAAAAGAACAAAAGATATTCTATAAAAAAGACATCTGCATGCAAATGTTTATAGCAGCACAATTCACAATTGCAAAGGTGTAGAAATAACCCAAGTGCTCTTCAATACATAAGTGGATTAATAAAATGTGGTATATGTATACCATGGAGTTCTACTCAGCCATAAAAAACAATGGTGATCTAGCACCTCTTGTATTGTCCTGGATAGAGCTTGAGCACATTCTACTAAGTAAAGAATCACAAGAATAGGAAAACAAACACCACGTGTACTCACCATCAAATAGGTATTAACTGATCAAAATTTATGTGCACATATAGTAGTAACATTCATCAGGTGTCAGGTAGAAGAAAGGGGGGGATGAGGGGATAGTTATATTCACACCTAATGGGTGCGATGTGCACCGTCTGGGAGATGGACACACTTGACGCTCTGACTCAGGTGGAGCAAAGGCAATATATGTAACCTAAACATTTGTAACCTTATAATATGCTGAAATAAAAAAAATTAAAAAAAAAACTACAATGAGATATCACCTTACCCCAGTTAGAATGGTCATTATTAAAAAGTACAAAAACAATAGATTCTGTCATAGATGCAGAGAGAAAAGAACGCTTTTACACTGTTGGTGGGACTGCAAATTAGTACACCCTCTATGGAATATAGTATGGAGATTCCCCAAAGAACTAAAAGTAGACCTACTATTCCATCCAGCAATTCCCCTACTGGGTATTTACTAAAAGGAAAAGATGTCATTTTATCAAAAAGGCACCTGCACTCAAATGTTTATTGCAGCACAATTCATGATTGCAAAGATGTGGCATCAACCCAAGTGCCCATCAATCCATGAGTGGATTAACAAATACGGGAAATCTATATCATGGAGTAATACTCAGCCATAAAAAGGATGAATTAATGCATTTTGCAACAATTTGGATGGAACTGGAGAGCATTATCCTAAGTGAAGTATCTAAAGAATGGAAAAACAAACATCACATGTACTCTCTACTAAATTGAAACTAACCGATGAGCACACATGTGAACAGAGCAAAGAAAAACTCAGTGGAAATCAAGCACCGGGAAGGGAGTTGGAGGGGATGGGTGAAAACCTACCTAACAGGTACAGTGAACACTGTCTGGGTGATGGGCATACTTATAACCCTGACTCAAGCATTACTGAAGGTATCCATGTAACAAAAAAACATTTGCACCCCCGGAATATTTTGAAATAAAAAAAGAAAAAAAGAAGTTAATGGTTGCCTCAGAGAAACTGATTATTAGCAAACTTTCTCTGACATATTTTTTAAAGCAAAACTGGTTATAAGCAAATAATTAAAATAAAATATTCTTCATAAAATCATTCACAAAAAAAAAAAACAGAATATAATCTAAATCTTTCATACCACAATTTGATGGTTCTACTGGTACCTGGAATATTGTGGCTGACAGGAAATGTTTTGGTTTTTGTGTCTCCTCTGTTTTTTTCTTTTTTAATTGTTTTTGGGTTGTTTCCACAATATGCTGAAATAAAAAGAAGAAATGTTTTTGAATAAAGGAGTTGTTAATGAAAAAAAAAGTTTTAAAATTCCATCCATTAACCCTGTAAAAACAAGTGTAAAGATATCATGCAAAAAAGTTCATATCTTTATTTCAAGATTTACATGCACTTGTACTTATGGTATTTTTTAATTGTTATGAATTTTGCATTCATGGTAAAAATACTGGGACAGGATGGCCCGTGATTGACGTTTTTTGCCATACTACATTTCTTCAAGGAATGTGAGGGTGGAATTTGACTACCATATAACTGTAAAACTCAGATTTAATGGCTTATCTAACAATTTATTAGGCAGATTTAAACACTAATGTGAGGACTATGAATTTATCACTTTGTCTCTTCTGTACTAGCTGTAGTTGGTGTTCCACAGTTTGTTTAATTAATATGAAGACTTCAAATAAATCTTCAGTGTCAATAATCAAGTGAAGTATTATCTATTATACAGATTAAAATTCTGACAGACATTTTCTTTTATATTTCAATACCATGGATGAAAAATACATACACACACACACACACACACACACACACACATACACAGGATTTTAAATCTTGTAATGCTAGCATTTGGGATAAAAGAAATAACATCAGATTGCCTTCTCATGTGAAGATTTAATTGAGAATAAAATAATTATCTAGTAAATCCTGGCGGTAGCTAGTCCACCATAATAATTAAGGCAGATTTTATGCATAATTGCCTTGACCTCATATTTTACCTTCCTATTTCTAGACACATTACAATATATCCAAAAAATGTACTATGGCTTGTCAATAATAAAATGTCAAGACTGTAGTGTTTCCTGCTCTATAATGGAATTTTAATAAAATTGTGAAAAATAACTAAAATGGTAGCATTCAATTCATTTTAGGTAACACTTTTGGTAATATTTTATTCAACTAATACCTGTACAACCCTTTAGGTTTCATTCTCATTTAATCTGATTTAATATATTTCTGCTGTGCCATACTTTCATTAAAAAGTCAGCAAAAAATTATTTGGGAAAGATTATGAATTCTATCCAATTTTGCTTTATTTTATGATATTTATAATATTTTTATTGTTTTAGGTATAGAAACTGAGCTAGATTTCCTTATGCAGAACAGTTAATTGGTTTAAGATTCTGGTCATTATTTAAAATTAAGTGCAAATTTTCATCTAAATATATCCTTAAGGATACTAAAATGGAAATAATATGACTCATGAGATAAACTACAATTAAATTATGTGATCAAAAGTGTATTGAAATAGAAAATATAACTTAACAACTAAGGTGTTGTCCATAGAGAGCCCCAAGGCATATTCTTAGCATTTTCTTTAAAAAGGGATAAAGTTGATGGATATATTTAAGTTATTTTGGTTCTATCAGCTTTTCTTTTAATTTTATTTTTTATTTTTTGAGCCAGGGTCTTGCTCTGTCACCTGGGCTACAGTGTGGTGGCATCATCATAGTTCACTGTGACCTCAAACTCCTGAGCTCCAGTGATCCTCCTGCCTCAGCCTCTTGAGTAGCTGGGACTACAGTCACATGCCACAAGGACTGGCTAATTTTTCTATTTTTTTGTAGAGATGGGGTCTCCCTATGTTGCACAGGCTGGTCTGGAACTCCTGGCCTCAAGTGCTCCTCCCACCTTGGCCTCCCAAATTGCTAGGTTTACAGGTGTGAGCCATCATGATAGGCCAATCACCTTTAATAAGACTGTAAGAGTCTAAGAAAGACAGCATCAGAGGTGTTCCATGAAATCTGGATTGAATTTTAAGGTGAGGAATCTGTGTTAGGCAGAATTCTGAAATGCACCTCTCCAAATTCCCACCGGTGGTGTAGGTGTGCTCCCTGGAGTGTAGGTGGGATTGTGAATAAGATGGATTCTACTCGGTGATTAAGTTACATTATATGACAAACTGAAAGGAATATGGGGATGGGATTAAAATCTCAAATCGGTTGACTTTAATTCTGAGTGGATTTGACCTAATGAGGTAAACCCTTAAAAGCAACTAGACCCTTCTTGAAGAGAGAGATTGGAAGCCTGAGAAATTCTCCTGCTGATCTTGAAGAAGCAAACTGCCATAGTGAGACAAGGGACAAAGACCAAGCTCTGGGAGCAGAGAGAAACTGCTGAATGACAAATAGCAAAGGAATGGACACCACAGTCCTACAGACACAAGTGGAGGAGAAGTTTGCTTTAATTATATTATCTTCCACTCAAATTATCTGAATTTACTTGACAATGACAATACTTTACACGCAGAGGCGCTTTATACATTTGACTTGATAAATTACCCAGAGTTAAAATTTGCTGCCTTCTGCATTATTTTTTTGTGTTTAGGATATTTTATATAATGTAATAGACTAATAAAATAATTAGCAATTTGAATATAAGTTACTACATAAATTGAGAAGCATCGTGTAATAGTATTCTTCTTACAGTTGGAAAATATAAAATTTAGTATTCTCTTGAAACAGAGAAAAATGCCATGTAGAGTTGATCTTTTTTAACCAGAGAAAAGCAACACAAGAAAGGTGAATTGAGATGCAATATAATTTTACTTTAAGTTTCATAATTCTAATAATAGGCTTTAGCATTTATAAATGATTATTTCTATCAGAAAGAATTATAAATATGTTTTCAAACAGCCCCCCCAAAACTGAGAGACTTCAAGAAATACAGAAACGTGCACCACAACTCTTTAGAAAGCTGAAAAGAATGCAACAGAAAACAGGTAGGTAATGAAGACCTGGTCAATCTCCCACCTATACGCCATTTTAAGGGGTTGATACATACGCATATTGAGAAAAAAACTATGTATGTATGCTCTGTTGTATTTTTATCATTTATCTTAATGTATCATTGACATATTATACTTATTTGAAATTTTCATAGTGCACAGGACCCTAATAGAGATTGTGAGATATTCCTGGGATCATTCTGCAGAGAAGCTAATAACTGATAAACTGATTAAAGGACTAATGATTATTAATAGGAGTTAGTAGTTAATAAGAAAAAATCAAAGTAAGTAACAATAGTATGGTTGATTTTTTTATAAGCATTTATTTACATAGGTTAGCAAAGACTTAAAGACTAATCATGTGGAGCAGTGACAGAGGAATTTTAATTTCTGAAATAAATCTGGAAAGTCTATAAACATTTTGCTCTTTCTGTCTAAACTATGACTAATATACTGAAATGTATTTTGAAAAATCAGTTAATAATTTCTTTCATCAACTGTTATGGAGATTATTTAACCAGGGCTGCAAACAGCAAAAGCATGGTGAAAAGTGACTTTGGAGAACAGAACTTGCCATTGGTCATGGGTGTCAGGAAAGAATCTGGGCAAAGGCAACTCGATTAGAAAAGGAAACATGATCATCAAAATAAATATAATTCCTTCTACTGGAGAGTCTAATCAGCTTGTGATCCAGTTGTAAATGTATCATATGTCAAATGTAAAAAAGAGATCACTTAGTAGATGAAAAGGATATTTAAAATGTTAATGACTAAATTTTCAGTATATCTTTATCAAGAAATTTGTTTTGACTGACAGTTAATTTTATATACAAAATTATTTGTAATATCAGCTCAAAAGTAATTGGAAATATAGAACTGCTTCTAAAACTGCTTATATGGATATTATAGATTTTGCATTAATATAATTTTACCTAGGTACAAAGAAATCTCAAAAATTATCTCTCTGATATTTAAGTTAATTAGTACATTGATTTATATTCCTTTACTATGTATGTACATATTCTTCACTATATATGTGTATAGGTATAGGTATGTATTCACCAAGAGTTTATGCTCTAACCTCAATATGTAATCAAGGTTTGAAAATTGAAGCAGAATACAAAACCTTTACAAATCTCAGTTTTTCGAAGAAAGGAATGAAAGTCTTGAAATTACCATTTGGAATTTGACCCAAAACTGGATCTAAAACCAGAAATAATTGTCATCATGAAGAATTAAAGGTACTTCTAAATCTATAGAATATGCATGTTTCTGTGCTAAGAAATCTGTGACTATGCTGTAAGTAGATTATCCTTTTGGTTGTTTTATTTTAATTCGCATGTGTGTGTGTTTTCACATTTATTTTCACATAAATGACCAGAATGACTTTAAAGTTTCCACCACCTCACCTTGACTGAACTTTAGACAGGGTTTTTCCTGCCTCTAGGTCCCTAATCTCTTTTTCTTTAGAGCAACTACTTTAGAGAATTTGTAATTGCAAATTCTTTCTCTGCCCCTTTGAGATGTAAATCTTTTTAAAAGCCTCTTGCCAGTTTTACGACTCCAGGACCTGGGAGTTATCTCTTTGAAATGCAATCAAGGAAGGTTGTGCCCCTATCTCCTAGTCTCTAGGAGAGAGAGCCTAAATTTGGTGGGCGCATTGCTCCAAGTTGTAAAACTACCTGCTATCATTTGGCTGTGGGCAATTAGGTAATACACACAGCCTATGATATCCTCCCACCCCCAGATTTTAAAAACTCTCCTGCTCTTTGTTTCACCAGAGTTGAATTGAGAACTCAGACTGAGTTCTGACCTCTGTTCTTATCGCAATAGTAATATTCCTTATTTGTTCAGTTTTATCAAGTGCAAATTTTACTTTGACATAAGGATACAAAAATAACATAGAAGTTAATGACTTTAAATTAGCTTGCTCTTTTTATAATGAAAATATGAAATGTTGGTGAAAATATGCCCCAACTACAACTCATATGAAATGTGTGTGGAAAGGAAGAATCATTTTGGAAAATTCTTCAGCAAATTCATATAAGATTAAACACATATCTATCTTAAGACCCAACAATTTTACACCTAGGCATTCAAACAAGATAAATAAAAACATATCCAAAGAGGACTAGGGAATTACTGTTTAATGGGCACACAATTTCTATTTGATATGATGAACAAATTCTGGAAATGGATAGTAATTATAGTTGCCCAAGACTGTGAATGTATTTAATGTCACTGAAGTATACAGTTAAAATGGGTAAAAATGGTAAATTGTGTTATGTATATTTTACATTTTACATCTACATAAAGACTTCCATAGAAATATCCGTGATAGTTTTATTAATAATAACTCAAAACAAGAAACAACCAAAATGTCCATCAAAAAGTGAATGACTAAAGGCAATGTCAAGTGCTCATTCAGAATAAGAGTTGGAAAATTAAAGCCCAGTGGCCAAATCTGGCCTGGCTTGGGGTTTGTGTTTATACAGCTTGAGTGCTACAAATGGTCTTTACATTTTAAAAGGAGAGAGATAGATAGATAGACAGATAGATAGATAGACAGATAGATAGATAGATAGATGGATAGATGGATAGATAGATATGTGATGAGACTGTTATGTACCAGTATGTGGCCAGCAAAGCCTAACATTTATTTTCTGACTTTTTGCAGAAAAAAATTGTTAATCCCTTATTTAGAGAGTAACTACTAAGCAAGAAATACAACACATTTTTGAAACATGCAATAATGTAAAGATATTGAATAGACATTGCATTGAATAAAAGAAGCCAGACACAAAAGATCATAGTGTATGGTTCAATTTGTATGAATTTCTAGAATGGGCAAAAAGAAGTGAACAAATTTACATCAGCAAAAATGAACAAACTGGCAACACATGTTTCTTAATGTGGTATACTGAAAAGGATACAATATTACTTACGTGATGCTAATGCCAAAAATTTACAATCAAAATATAAAGTAATAGTAGAAATATCAGGAAAAGGTTGAGGCATATTCTACAGAATAACTGGTTTATACTTTTCTGAAATATCAATGCCATGCCATGAAAGACAAACGAGGTGTGAATAATCATCCAAGTTTGAAATAGGCTACAGGATCAAGACAGCTAAATGCAACGTGTGCCTAAGGGAAGTGCTATAAAGGATATTAATGGGATAGTTGGCAAACTTTGAAAATGGATGGTAGTTTATATAATGACTGGGCTGTTTCTGTAGACAAATGTCATTAACCCTAGGAAATTCATGCTGAAGTTTTTTAAGGGTTAAAAATCTTTGACAAAATGAACTTTCCAAACAAGAAAACCATGCAGTTAATTCAGTCTTAAACACAAGTTTACACAGCATTTAAGAGCCATTTGCACATACAATTTACAGAAATAATAGAATTCACATAATCCAGTATTTTCCTTTTTTAAATTTTTTTAATTTCAGCATATTATGGGGGTACAAATGTTTAGGTTATGTATATTGCCTTGGCCCCACCCAAGTCAGAACTTCAAGAGCCTTGTACCCAGTATTTTCTAAATGGTGATATTCTTGTTTAGAAATGCTCATTGCAAGCAGGGAACAATCCAGAAGCTTCTTGATTCCTCAGAATAAAGAGTAAGAGAAAACATTTTATCAAAGAGCATAGCTAGATTTATTTCAAAATTAAATGACAATCATATTTTATTTATTTCAATGTACCAGATATATCCCCCACTTATTTATACAGACTGGTATGTAATTATAATTAAATTTACCTCGTGTGGCAGCGAAGTATTGAAATTTCAAGAACAGCTATAAGAGTAGCAAAGGGGTGAAAAAATAGGTAAATAGGCTGTTATGGGATATTTGAATGTGCTAATTTCTAAATGGACCAATTTTAAGTGATAACATAGTCAAGGAAGTGGCCATGAGCATGGCTCAAGTATATCCTAGGAGAAAATTACTGGAAATGGGAACATGAAAGGTGAGCCAATTTTTGTGGGTCATTTAAGACATAGGAGTCACCCCAAACAATAGTTTTATCTGTGTTGGTAAGGAGGAAAGTTCTGAAGGGCAACATATCTGATGAGAGAGGGCAAGGCCCAGGATGTCTGTAAATAGTAATGGATAGGAGTGGGAGCCCGTGTAGCCAAAGGCCTGTGCCTCCAAGCTCTTGAGCTTTACCCACAGATGAAGGAAAAGCAGCCTGGAGTTCACCTTGGAAATTACAGAGAACACTATCCCCTTCTCCCACTCTATGTTAAGAGGAATCTGAGACGATGAGCAACTTCTCTATCAGACAATCACATATTCTGAGCCTCAGTAAGATCAGGAAAGTATTCCCTCTCTCCTGTTTGTCACTCTCCATATACATTAGGGCAGAATGTTGATATTAGTAAAATCATAGAAAGCATGTTCATATTTATACTAACAAGACACAGTGTACAAGACAGTTGAAGTGTTCCCACAGCCTGAAAACCAAATTCCCTTTATACATTTTTTCCCATTATGTTTTATATGTACTCTGATGCAAAACATATGAGAGCAACAGATTTATATAAATTGCAAGGTACTGATTTTACTGTATCCATTAGAACAAGGCAAATTTGGGCTAGATATTCTAAAATCTGGAATTAAAAATGAAAAATAAAACTACCTGAACAAAATACCTCAAGACAATGAGAAATGCAATAAGCTAATTCCCACCTAAGCCTACATGCACTGAATTAACATTTCTCACAAATTTTGCTACTTCAAAGACCTAAATTGGGTATGATTAGGGAAGGATTATTTTCAAATTGGTTTTTTGATGTCATATGAATAATATTCTCTCATATTTAGACATTTTATTTTATTTAACATTAAATATATTAAGGTTCAGAGATTATTTTTAAAACTCCAACCTTTTAACAATGAAACAGAGTCACTACAAGGCTTATTTAAAAAATGCTCTCATAAATTTTTTTATTTGAAGGAACTAAACCTAAACCTGATTATAAGACTGTGAATCACAGGTTACATTCTTCACTCCATAACTAAAACAGATTAAGTTGCTATGGTTTCTCCTGCTGTAGATAGCAGCACAGGGCCAGATTTATGATTTGCTATTTTCCTCTCCTTTTTTACAAGCTTTGTCACAGGAACTAGGCTTTAGAATATTATGGCCTCATATGTTTCCTGAAAGATAACATTAAACTATATACCTTTGACCTTTTCCATGTTCTATAATTTCACTGAATTGGCATTCTAATTCTTTCCTTTAAATGCTCAGCAGGAAACCATAAGATAAAAATAGACACAGGAAATACTATTTGTAACTGATAAGTGACAAAGACAGGCGATCAAGGCCTGTCTTACCCAGTGATTGTCTCAGCTCAATTGCTTGCCTTTAAAATCTAAATCATTTGATCAGGTCCCATTTGTTTATTTTTGTTGCTGCTGTGATTGCTTTGGGGATCTTCTTCACAAATTCTTTACCTAGGCCCATGTCTAAAAGAGTCTTCCCCGCATTTTCTTCTGGAATTCTTAAGGTTTCACATCTTAGGTTTAAGTCTGTTATCCAATGTGAGTTGATTTTTGTGAGAGGTGAGAGGTGGGGATCCAGTTTTAACCTTCCACAAGTAGTTATCCAGTTTTCCCAGCACCATTTATTGAATAGAGATTCTTTTCCCCAATGTACACTTTTGTCTGCTTTGTGGAAGATTAGATGACAATATGAGGATGGTTTTATATCTGGGATCTCTGTCCTATTCCAAAGGTCTATATCTCTGTTCTTGTGCCAGTACCATGCTGTTTTGGTTACGATAGCCTTATAGTAAAGATTGAAGTCTGGCAGACTGATGCCTCCCAATTTTTTCTTTTTGCTTAAGATTGCTTTGGCTATACGAAGTCTTCTCTGGTTCTAAACTAAGCATAGAATTATTTTTTCCAAATCTGTAAAGAACGATGGTGGAATTTTGATAGGTATTGCATTAATTCTGTAGATCACTTTAGGTAGAATGGAGATTTTAACAATATTGATTCTACTAATCCATGAGCATGGTAGGGATTTCCATCTGTGCAAATCATCTACAATTTCTTGTCTCAGTGTTTCGTAGTTCTCCCTACAAATATCTCTCACCTTCTCCATTAAATATATTCCTAAATATTTAATTTTCTTTGATGCTGTTGTGAAAGATGTTGTGTCTTTGATTTGATTTTCAGCTTGACTGCTGTTGATATATATGAATGCCACTGATTTGTGTGCATTCATTTTGTATCCTGAGACTTTACTGAATTTGTTTATCAATTCTGGGAGTCTCTTGGCTAAATCCTTAGGATTTTCTAGGTATAATAGCATATCATCACCAAAGAATGAGAGTTGGAACTCTTCTGCCCCCATTCAGACACCTTAATTCCCTTCTCTTGTCTGATTGCTCTGTCAAGGACTTCCAGCACTATGTTGAATACAAGCGGAGATAGTGGGCAACCTTGTCTGGTTCCAGTTCTAAATGGGAATGCTTTTGATATTTCCTCATTCAATATGATATTGGCTGTGGGTTTACCATATATGGCCTTAATAATTTTAAGGAATGTCCCATCTATGCCTATTTTGTTGAGGGTTTTTATCATAAAAGTGTGCTATATTTTATCAGATGCTTTTTCTGTGTCTATTGAGAGACTCATATGGTCTTTGTTCTTGCTTTTATTTATGTGGTGAATTACATTTATAGATTTGCATATGTTGAACCAGACTTGCATCCCTGGGATAAAGCTCACCTGGTTGTGGTGAATTATTTTTTTTGATGTGCTGTTGGATTCAGTTTGCTAAAATTTTGAGTGCTTCCCCATAGTGCTAATTCCCCAGTCGTGGGAGGCTACTACCTGCAGGATTCCCAGGCACTGGAGCACCGGGCAGTCTTGGGCACCCACCCTTCCCCCTAGTGCAGTGACTTTTGCACCAAGAGTGGTGGGCTCCACCCCTGGAGGTAGGGAGAGGCAAGAAAAGCCACTTTCCCTGTGCGACTGGTGTGAATTTGCAGGGCCTTGGTGCAGATCAATAGTTGACAGCCCAGTTATTTGGCCTGTCAGACAGGCTTAGGTCATCTAGTAGGATCATAAGTCTGGGGTCTGATTCTCTACCACTGGGCAGCTGCCAACAGTGGGGTTTGCAATCAGGGAAGGAAAATCCTGGCCAGAGGCCCCAGCAGGTGCACGAAGTAACCCCTCCCATCAGGAGCAGCCTCCCGAGTGTGGTTGAAGAACCCTGAATAACATATTAGCTATCATGTGAGCTGTACAACTTCATTGGAGCTGTCATGCTGTGAAGAAGCCCAGACTAGCAACTGTGGAGAGAAGATATGGAAAGGACTTGAGATCACATGATGAGAGAGTGAGCTGCTCCAGCTCCCTGCTGTTTCATATCCAGCCACTACCTGACTGTAACCACATGAGAGACTTTAAAGCAGAACCGCCCATCTGAGTCCCTTCCAAATTTCTGACCTACAAAATTCATGGATGAAAATAAAATGATTATTTTTCTTTTAAGCCACTGAGTTTGGGGTTGATTTGTTATGCAATAATTGCTAACTGAAAAATAACTTCGTACCTGGACATTTGTCATTGATTTGGGATCAGATGTCAGGGAGAACCTGGAAGCATCTTGAGGTGAATATTTGCAGAAACGAAGGTCCTAGAAAAGGTGGTTGGTGTGGGCATAAAATAAAGCATATGGATAGTTTGGCAGCACTATTTTCCTGCACTATTGTGGCAAAAGGAAATCCACCTAATGAATTTATTGATCTAGCAAAGACATTTCCAGACAGAATATGTAAGTCTCCATCTGACAACAATTTGAAGATAACTTTGAAATAGTTTCAAAAGAAATGAACAAAGTTCTTAAAGTGACAGTCAGTAAATCAGTAAATGAATATGAAATCAACAAAGGAACTTAGGATGAAAAAGATAAACTCTGATGAAGTTTCTGGGCTTAAAGATATCATCAGAGGACTTGAAATTGCAAAATATATGCTAGTGTAAAATCTTTTGTTTAACCTGGAAAAAGAGAAAAATGAACAGATATTAGGAAACCAGAAAGCTATGAAATCATTACGAAATTTTATGAAGAATTTTGTCAAAATTTTAAAGGGAAAAGTGTTCTATATAAAGCTAATTTCAGAATAGTGAAGTTTAATTTGAAATACATAAAAGCTTTCAGCCAAAAGTACAAAGACATAGTGAAATGAATAACTCTTCTACAGTAGCTGAAGGCAGCAAGGAAGTTATGGGAGAAGACAGGTTGGAACTGTCGGAGGTACTTAAAATGTACACAGAGGATTTATGAAATGGTTGAAATTTTTCATAAAATAAGGAAATACTATAAAACTCAGAAAGAAATGAGATCCCATGTCTATTCCATCCAGCTTATGCTGAAGATAGAGCTTTTCTGGAGAGAAAATGTAAGCTGTCAACCCAAGACACATATTAAGAAACCTAAACCAAAAGGTGTTAATGCTTAACAGGTAGAAATTGTAAACCCAACTCTTCAAAGATACATTAATGAAGTGCTTCCACAAAAAGGACTTCTACGGAAAAAATATCTCCATTTTGTTCCTCATGCTAAAAGAGATGGAATCTTCCATGATCAATCAGAAATAGCTAATCTGCATTTTTTTTCTTCTCATAATAAAAGAAATATGGCTGTGTCTGAAAATGGGCTTCATGCTGGTCTTAAAAAGCCAGCCAAGATGTCCAATAGATCTAGTTTCTTTGGATCATGAGGCAGTTACCTCTATAAATGTGCAAATCTCTGCTCTTTAACAGCAAGGGATGGAAAGGGTTATGATAAAGAATTTAGGAGTTTGTCATATACATTTTCATGAACTTATAGTCAGAAGGGGACCCATCTCTATCTGATCATTTTTGACTACTTCCTCGAATACAGAGAATATTGTTTAAATGTTCATACTACCAAAAGCAATCTACAGATTCAGTACAATATCTATCAAAATTCAAATGGCATTTTTTGCAGAAATAGAATAGGCACAATGTTGTACATTAGCTCTCTATAACTTATTCATTTTGCAGAACTGAATTGTTATAGTACATTGATTAGCAACTCCCCATTTACCCCTTCCCCTGATCCCTGCAACCACCATTCTATTCTTTGCTTCTGAGAGCATGACTATTTTAGATATCTTATATAAGTGGAATCATGTAGTATTTGTCTTCCTGTGACTGGATAAGCAATATATATTTAAATTATTAAATAATACCTCAGTTTATATGTCTGTAGTCTGTTTTTCTAGCTAATATATTAACCATCTATCTATAACATTTACAGTCAGTATATGCTTTCATTTTTCTTAAAAAAAATTCACTTAAAAATTCATCTGTTTCTTAAATCAGATTCAGTCACTGTAAAAGTCATTGTACAAACCTCAAGTCATGAAATGGAAGACATAAAAAGCAAATGAACCTTTAATCACTTCATTTAAAAGATTAGGAGAAGGAACATCACAGGCCTGGTGTGTGAATTTCTTGCTCCCTTTACAGAGATTTTCAACCAAATAATCATTAAATGCTCTGCTAAACTGCTCTAGTTTACAACACATGTTCCTAGTTTGTTGGAGCTCTACATCTCCAGATATGTACTGAGACTACCCACACTGCCACTGTACAACCAAATTGTCAAATAAATTGGCCCCTAACCCTTAAGACACCTAAGAGAATCTAAGTCTTAAAGCTTTACTCAGTCACGTGCAGAATAAAGATCACAAAAACGACCCCTAAGCTTTAATATGTGGCTTTGAAAATAATCTTCTTAGGTATGTGCTTTGTACAAGCATTCCTGTTGGCATTTCCCCATTAATAACCTTTTTCTATTGCACACTTTCACATTAAAATAAATAGGAGCAAAATCATCCAAAGAACTTTTCAGCCATTAGATATAAATTTACTACTTTATAAAAGTTAATACTATATTCTTCTTAAGGAAATACATACACAGCACTGTGACTCTCTTTATCATTTTAATCATATATATTTGCATAGATAACAGTAAAATATTTTTTGGCAGACAAAGTGAAAAGTTATGAGCATAATGTACGAAACACAGCATAATATTGCCTCCTTTCTATAAAAATGATATCTTTCTCTTTTTACTTTAAATGTAAAACATGTTTCTCTTATTCTCTCTTGGTGGTATTTTCTTTTATCCTTTTTTTTGATTGACTGCTCAAATAAAATCAGCCAGAAGAATTTAGTGTTTCCTAAAATAAAAGACAGTAATGTGATAACTCCTCTTCATATTAACCCGTTGGATGTTCAAGTTACCTGTATCTGTACCTACTGTGAGACACATATTATCAGCTAATTCTTACTAGTCTATAAAGATGTCAGTATGTAGTTACCACCACCATTTCTTAGGTGCAAGGTTGATCCGGATGTTTGAATTTTCTAAAATAAAAGTTTATTTCATTAGGCCTCTATATGTGCTATCAGCTTTTGGGGCAGAGAAAAGTCATTGATTATACAGTATCAGTATCCATGTTAGGATTGAAAAACAGAAATTCCTTAGATATTCTGTCAAGAAAGGATGGAGTACAAGCAAATAGCTACTTTCAAACTATCAGAAGATCAGAAAGAGCAAAAGTCAAGGAAGGTCACCTCTAACTCTTGGATTTAGCATCTCTAGCCTTCCAGATGACAGCAAATTGCTACCAAAGATCAGAGCTACTATCCAATGTTTTGCACAGAATTATTGGTGGTTTCTTTAATACACTGTACTTGTCTATGTCTTCTCTCTACAAACTGTTGTGGAAGGAGGAAAAAAAAATGGCTTTTTTCTTCAGCCATCCAAATCTTATGAAAGAAGCTCCCATTGGTAGAATTGAAACGAAACCTATCAGCCAAAAGATTCCAGGTCTTCCTGTGGTAACACAGTGGAAAATGTAGAAATGTGTTGGGCTCATTTAGTCTTGCCAACAGACAATCAGGAATGCCTTCTCAGAAAACGTATATCAAGTTCCTACCACACTATTGGACACAGGAAAATATAAATATAATGGTGTAGTGGTTGGCAGTACTGATTTTAGGTATGAATCTGCCACTTCCTACCTGTGTGAATTTGGACAGGTTTTGTAATTTCTCTAAACTTCATTTCCTCTTCTGTAAGATATGAATAGTATTATCTGCCACCTTGTGTTATTGGAACATTTATATGCATTTAACATCATGGCTGAGAACATAGAAAAAATACCTAAATATGTTAGAAACATTACTATTGCCTTTGTTTATTATCATCATTATTAACAATGATTTTTTTGTCTCAGCAGAAAAAAATTGTGTTCCTTCTCCACAATATCATGTTTTTCCACTATAATTTAGATTACATCTCTTTCAATATTTTTTTCAATTTATTTATTTGTTTTCTTTTTTAAAAATTTCAGAATATTATGGGGGTACAAACATTTTAATTACATATAATGCCTTTGCATCACCCAAGACATCTTTTTCAATATTTAGAGAAATTTTGCTGCTGTGGTTGGTCCTTAGCCCCTTCATGTTCGTAGGCAAAGTTTGCAGCTCAGCTTGGCCACTTTTTACAGCTAATACATAACTGTTCTTTTCCCTTTCACTGTACTGAAATTCATGTTTAGTTGCCATCACTTTTGTTTTCCCATCATCTATTTTACTAGAAATCTCCGATATGATCTCAATAAATATTTTTTTGTACTAAAATTCATTCCTTTTTGTTAAATTCAGTGATTTTTGATTTTTAAATTTTGATCTGATAGTTTATGTCACTGATTTTGTTTCTGTGTGATCTTCTTCTTATTGAACAAATGTTCATTGAACACCAGCAATTTTCAGAGCACAAGATTCTGAGGATATATAATGAGACAGTATTTTCTCTACCTTTAAGACGTTTAGAGTCTAGTGAGGAGATAACTGAATAAACAACTTTAATACAAAAAGAATATAAGCAAATCTAGAGGAGAGGATAAAAGACAAATAGATTGTGCTTAGATGAAATATTAAGGTATAGCTTTTCCTTATATTACTATTTGGAAAGTGAATTAAATATTGATAGGTTTCAAATGAAGAGAGGGTAGGGATCCATATCCTCCCTGGGCCCTATAACTTCTGGCCCACCTTTTCTTCCTCCTGAGTGTGAGTTTCCCTAAAATCAATTATTCTCTCTCTCTTCTAAACCTCGGGATTTATCAAAACTTTGTTGATATTCTAAATCTAGATCACAGATCTGGCCATGAACCCCTAACTGTTGAGTATCATCCTAGGGAACTTTCTAATCTTACTTTTGTGTCAAAGTGATTGATGAAAGAAAAAGAAAATGTGCAAAGATTGGCTGTCTGTCCATGTTACAGTTTTAATTTACTTATGTGTTTAATGAAGACTATTTTGAACAAAGTTCTTTTATAATCCTTCAATTTCCCCCCAGACCAGGCTTTATTCTTTATTTGTACCTATACCCACCTGTTCTTTATGAGCATTTAGACCCTTGGATTTTTGGTTATGATTAGCATGTGCTCAGTAAGTGCATGTTAAATTGAAGTCCAACATAATAGCATGGACTTTACTGAGAAGAAGAAAAATGAACTTCAAGTATCTATTGCTTCAAATTATATGAGGATATATCAAACACTATTGCAATAATCTGAACGATTCCAACACCTGTGATTAATATTTGAATATCTCAGGAGGAAGTTATATATTAATACATCATCTTGCGCTCTGAAAGTAATTGTTTAAGTTTGCTTAAGTTCTCCTCATCTTCCCTATACATTCGAAAACATGTCCGCATATTTACAGACAATAGGAAGTTACTTTCCACCCATTATTCATGCTTTTAAGAAACACATTAAGAAAATTTCCTCCTTTTTAGGATCATAGATTTAACTATCTAGCTTTTCATTTTGAAATAATTTCAAATTTATAAAAATGTTGCAAAGTAGAATAAAAAAGCTTCATGTATCTTTTGTCCATAAACCTCAGCATTTATATTTGACCATTCAACATTTGTTCTCTCAATTTGCTATATATCTCTTAACTATATCAAAGGCTATATCTATATCTGTATTAACCTATCTATACACACATGCACATGCAGACACACATAGTATTTTTCTAAAATCTTTAAGAAAAAGTTGCAGGCAGGATGCCCCTTTACTTCTCAATATACGGATGCTTTTTGACTTATGATGGGGTTACATTCTATTAAAACCATCTCCAGTTGAAAATAGTGTTATTTGAAAAAAGTATTTAACACTTAACCTACTAGATATCATAGCTTAGCCTAGTCTACCTTCCTCAGAACTCTTACATTAGCCTACAGTTGGGCAAAAATCCTCTAACACAAAGCCTATTTCATAATAAAATGTTGAATATTTCATGTAAGAGTATCATACTGCATAACTAGATTGGGAAAAGATCAAAATTGAAAATTCAAAGTGCAGTTTCCATTGAGTGTATATTTCTTTCACACCATCATAAAGTTGGAAAATTAAGTTGAATCATTGTAAGTTAGAGACCTTCTGTACTTGTGTGTGTGTGTGTGTTTAAAAACAACAACAAAAAAGATTTATTCTCTTACTCATAGTGGAATGACCAAAATCAGAATACTGATATGATGATACTATATTAAAATTCTGGCAATTGTCTCAATAATGTTCTTTTGTTTGTTTAGGAATCAGCCTAGGATCATTTTTTTTTTGTCATGTCTCTTCAGTGTCCTTTCATCTAAAATATTTCCTCAGTCTTTGTCTATCATGACCCTGAAATTTTTGAAGCATCCAGACCAGTTCTTTTGTAAAATGTCCTTCAGTTTGGATTTGTGGGATGTTTCTTTGTGATTAATTTCAGGTTATGCATTTTGGGCAGAAAATTGACAGAAGTGTCATGTCTTTCTCAAGCATCATTTTAGAAGATACATGATGTTGATATTTCCCATTTTTTGGTGCTGTTAACTTTGATTACTTAGTTAAGGTGATCCTACTAGATTTTTCCATTGTAGAGGTACTGTTTCTTTCTGTACTTGGTAAGTACCTTCTATAGAAATACTTTGACACTATATAAATATCTTGCTCCTCATTTTACTTTTAACCCCTTCTTTGTATTATCCATATATGGTTCTTGATGAAACAATTATATCTGAGGTGATCTCCTGATACTATCAATCTTACTCCATGTCTGTTTTCTCTCCTTTATTTTTATAACGGCTTTTTTAAGGTGTCTATTTGACTAATTTGAACTATATTTTCTATTTAATTTAATTTAATCCATTTCCTATATAATTTTGGTTAAGGTGGGCTGCAGGAGAGATTCTTGTGGGAGACTAGGAAGGGAGGACAGAAACAGCAGCTATTTTATGGCTCACGAATATTGTTTATCTCCTGGTTTAACTGATTGTCATGAGATTGTGGCTGGGCCAATAATTGTTCTGCCTTCTCTTCATTCCTCTTTCAGCTCCTCGGACTGCTGGTCCAGGGATGCATGTCTGTGCATGTGTGCCTGTGTTGGGGCGGGGTGTGTAGCTCTGAAATGAAGGATATAGCTTCTGCAAGACAATTCCCAATTCCAAAATTAGAGACAACGAAAACCTGTAAGGGTTTTAATAAGCTCCAGCTCTTTCTTGTGTGTTTCATCATGTTCTTGCTCTACCTCACTTTATATCCATCTTCTCTGCCCTGTGGACATCAAGTACAGGATCAGATGTGAAGAAAACTGCTCTCAAAATTGAACAAGGTAAAATCACTCTAACAAATCTCTTCCTGTGTATATGAAATGTTTTGACTGAATTCTGATTGATAGGTTTTTTTTCCTCTTATAAAACAGAGATTTCTTGAAGTCATTTACTCTTGCATTTATTTTTCACCATCTTCATTCATCTGGGAAACTACAATGTGCATGATGTTATTAAATAAATAAAATCATTGTCCTATATAAGGGAAACAAGTTTTTAAGCCAATGTTTTAAAAATTATCTGTGCCCTCTTTTAATAAAGATAAATATGTTCTTGCATTTCTATATATTACCTGAAATGTAAAATAATTCAAACTCTAAATGTAATTAATTTATAAATTATTCTACAATAATCCACAGATACATGAATGTATCTTTTGGAGTCAAGTGTTCTCTTTATAATTCCAGAGCTCCTCCATGTGCCAAACTTAGATGCACCTGGTTTCATATACTCCAAAAATCTTAAGCAATTCTCAAAATTCTCACCCATGTCACCCCTTCAACCTTGAAAGCAATGTGGCAAATAAATATTTCAAGAATTTCGATTGAGGTTTTTAATCAGCAGATCATTGTCATATTATTTGAATTAATTATAATGTTATTGTATTTCCTTTGTCCAGATTTCATCTCAATTTTTATGTATCTATTTTGTGGCTAAGCGATGTGTCCCTATCTTGCTCTCAAAGAGCCCACAATTTTACTCTAGGTATGCTGCATTCAAGATAATAGATTGAATTTCTTCCAGAACTTAAAATATAGAATAGTTCTAAAGAGGGAATTCAGAATTTATACATTAGAAGAAAAAAATTTAAATTATATGTAATTAACAAAATTATATCACCGGAAGAAATATTTTCACTACTAGCAATTATTAAAGCAATTAACTTAGAAAACTCTGAACTGGAAAACTATTTTCAAATATTTGATAACAAACATCAAACATACCAGTAATGCTTGCTGAATACTTTTATATGTGCATATATGTATATATGTGCATATATATACACATATTTTGTATGTGTATACATATATGCATTTTATATATAGAATATATAAATACATATATATTTTTATGTACAGTTGACCCTTGAACAACACAGATTTGAGCTGTGTGTGTCTAATGAGGCCTGTATTTTTTTCAACCAAACACAGATTGCAAATACAGAATTCATGAAATGTGAAACCCACAAATTAGGAGGGCCTACTTTTGCTATAAGAAATATCACAGGGCTGACTGCAGGACTAAAATGTGCAGATTTTCGTCTACATGGGTGTCCTGGCGAGGAATGACTGAATGTCCACATCCTAATTACTAGAACCTATGAACCTGTTACATGACGAAGGAAAATTAACATTTCAGATAGAAATAAATTTGCTAGTTAACTGACTTTATAATCGGGAGATAATCCTAGACTATCTAAGAGGGTCCAATATAATCCCAAGTGTCCTTAAAAGTAGAAATTGGCAGAAAAATTTAGAGTTTAATGGTGATGTGAGGAAGAAAGAATATAGTCATAGAGATACAATGTAGCTAGCTTTGAAGATGGGGAAGGGGAAACAGGGGCCTCTAGAAACTGGAAAAGGCAAGAAAATGAATTTTCCAAAGAACTTCCAGAAAAGAATGCAACCCTGCCAACATCTTCCTTTTCACCAAATGAGTTGTGCATCTGATGTCTTACTTAGAGAACTATAAGGCAATAAATCTGAGTTGGTTTTAAACCACCAAGTTTGTGGTAATTTCACAAGACACATGGTTTTTAAAAATATTTTTGAAAGTGTAATTTCATAGAATACAGAAATATCGCATCATTTTTTTCCTTCTTGGTGAAATCTATGCTTTTTACATATACTATTGTGAAGGGACTACCATGGTTTAGGTAAGTACAGCCCAATAACTCAAGTACCTGGCTAAATGCTATCTTTTCAATAATGAAGCTGTTATAAACATATTTTCTCTAACATTATCCATAATATTTTAATTTAATTTAGATATGTTCTATTTTCTAAGGTATTTAATTTATAAAACAAGCAAAATACATAGATTTTTTTGTGAAAAATATCTCTTATCAAATTCCAAATTGAAACTTTTATCTAGTACGTGTTAAAGGTTTACTTTAAAATTAACAATAAAAATTTATTACATGAAAAATAACCAGTTAATTTACTAATTCCATAAATATATATTCATTTTTGTTATATAGTTAGTTGGCACTAAGCTAAATTCTGGAAATTTAAAAGCTAACGCATTCTTGAAGTACGCAAAATTTAGTAAAACTGGTTATGTTTATAACATTGATCAAAACCATGGACACAAAAAACGTGATAGTGAAACAGAGGAGAAAGTGACCAATTTAGTGGAGGCTTACAGGTAAAAAATTGAAAGTCAGGCAGGAACTCTTCAAGGACACCAAGAGAATAAATGCTGTTACATTTTATTCATTAATTCGAGAAATATTTATTAAGCAACTCACATGTAATGGTGTTCTTCTAAGAGTAGGATTAAGTCATCAGCAAAACACACAAATGTCTCTGCCTTCAAAGAGTTCACAGCCTAGTGGGCATTTAAAGCTGAGGGAATGAAAATGTTTTAATAAAATAAAGAATTGAAGACTATGGTAATGAATCTTAAAAACGGTCAAATCCATCAGGTCTGATGATTGTACATAGGGTAACAAATTTAAATATACACAATAGAAATAAATATAAGTAGAACAGCTAGAACTATAATGAAATAATAATATTGAAATAATAATGAAATAATCTGCATCTAAAACTCTATCTTTAAAGAAACTAAATACAGTATATGAGCATGCAATTGATGGGGGAAGGGCTTAAATCAGGCTCTGCTCTTTAGTGTAAGATGATTATCCCTAAAGAATAATTTTCTTATAATTATTTTTCATTCATTTGTTGAGTAATTTCTTTCTTTACTTATAGTATGTAAGAGTTATACTTTTAAAGGATAGCATCTCCTTTTTATTACTCCAAATAAAAATTTTGACCGAGAATAAAGTTCTTTGGTCATGAAGGATAATATTCTTACTTTTAGAGTTCTCTGCAGATACAGTTAGGGGTAAATGTTATGATGTCTTCAACTAACTCATTTTTTTCAGCACATACACACACAACACACAGAGGAAGATAGAAATAAGGAAGGAGGGAGGGAGAGAGAGGGTATACTCACACAAGTGAAGTGTAGGTGATTGATAAAACTTTATAAAAATATATGGATAATATTATACTACTTTTATAATATTTTAGTCCAATTGAAATATTTCAAAATAAATGTGTATGTCTAAATGTAAAGACAAGCATAAATATAGGGCAATAATGGGTTTTGGAAAGAAAATTTTGTTGAAACCTGAACATACACTCAAATCTCCAAGATACAAGGAAGCATATTGTATTCATCCAGAATCCAGGGATGGGGACTTGGCAGACAGATGCAGCAGAAACACAAAAAGGCAAAGGTTCAGAAAGGGAAAGAAGGTATATGGCGTTAAAACTGCAGACTAAGAAATCTAAGTCAAACAGAGGGATGAATCAAAGAGAGGACTAATGGATTGGGAGATCGTTAAAACTGGATCTTTTAGTGATGATCAAAGAAAATTATATGAAAATAAATGTATAAGCAACCAAAAAGGACAAGAAATTATATCAGAGAGACCCCTAAATCATGCATGTTTAATATTATTCTGAAAAATCTCTGAATAGCCATTTAAAAATACCAATCTCTGCACTCCCAAGAATAAAGTAATATTAAAACCTATAACCATTCATAGCCTGTTCAACAGAATGGCAGGTATAGTCCTAAGCTTTATCTATAGTATTTTTTGTTAGGTACCAGTGCTTATAATAATTATTTTCTATTCATGGTTTTGGAGAAACTTTGGAACCATTCTCTTTTTGAAACAGTGTGTTCTTAGAATGATATCTAATATCTTTAATATTTCAGTATTAAATGTCCTTGATAGATATTTCCTACCCTAAAAAGAGAAATAAAAATTCTGTAGCTTCTGAAACAGTTATCTTTTATCAAATATGGCCTAAAAGGCCAGTTGAAAGATTAATTATATATTTAGTCAATTGTCTACATAGCATTAATATTAATGACATGACTTATGAAAGATCCATGAAGAAGGAGTCAAAGATATTTATAGTTCAACATTTTGATTTTTTACTTTATACTTATTAGCATATGAAATACCAGAAGTAATTGAAATTGAGTATATTAAAGCTAAGTCATGTAAAAGATATTTTGATGTTTGAATGTCCAAATGAATGCATTTCTTCATTGTTTATATTCCCATTATTCAGTGCCATTCCATGTATCTGGAATTGTTATGGAGAACATTAATTTAATATTGTGTTTTCACTAGAATTCAGTTTAGTCACATCAAAAGTCACAACATAGATCAGTTATTCTCAAGACTATATATAGAAATGAGAGGATAAAATAACCCTTACTATGCAGATGTACAAAATAAATAAGATATGCAAGTAAGAGAGACAAATAAAAGTTATTGTTAACATTGAATGGCAGCAATGATGATTGAATTCAAACTCTAGATTGGTATTTTGTGCCTATATTTGAAAGAATAAATGTAAGAGACAAAAACACTGGAACACAAATAGTTTGAATTTGAATACAGATTTATGTATATCTACGCATGCTTTTTTCCTCATGAAAAGGTCTGTAGAATTTATTCTATTCAGAAAAGATTCCTAGGACCCCAAGTTTTAAGTTTTCAGCATTTCCAGTGAGTATATGCTTGCTCAGTCCTCTTTATTAATTTCACAAGGAGAAATTTTGCTCATTTGCTTATGGCAGAATAATTCCAACACTAAATTTTAAACTTATTTAAAGTTCATTTATTTCCTTGTAATCTCATTATCAACAAGCTGTCCAGAGAATATAGGTTGACCTACTTTTACGTTCAGCTTGTATTTCTTTGACTATAGTTTTCAAAGTCACTTTTGATATATCTAAGTTGTTGGAATAAGAACTTATGAAGAAAATAACAGACTGCTGCCTGCATAAATAATTTAAGCAGCAGTAAAGAAATCTACTAGAAAATCCTGTATTTCCAACATTCTCCTTCTCATATGCACACACACATACTTTTCCTTTATTTTTAATATCATTCAATTATAATTGAAAGTTTTAAATTAACCTGGTAACTTGGTGTTTTTAGTTATAGTTACATCCGTCAAATTTCAATTGGTGGTGGATCAGCACTGACCAATCAGTGCAATTGTCTAACGGATTAGAATGAGTTTTGGTCATTACTCTTTCCCAGGACTTCCCAACTTAATATATCAGGGTCAGTGCAAGGTAACACCTAAAAGTCTTAAATGAATAAATTTCACACCAAGTATTCTAAGTGATTATGTTGTTAAAGTGATTACTGAAAAGAATTGCATTTGGTGTTAGTAAAAGGCTAAAGTGCCAAGCAGATGAGTGAAATTCCAGCTTTTTAATTTATGTTCAAGTATTACTAATCTTTTTGTGTGTGTGGGCCAAAATGTTCTTGACATTCTCCTTCAAATTACAGCTCTTGGTCACTTCACAAATTGCAGTTTTATTCATGTTGATATATCACTATTTTTTGTTACTCTTTTTGTGACTATCATGAAGATATTTTCAAGTCCAGGCAGATGAATGAGGATACAGGACAAAATAAGCCATAACGTATTCTTGGAGGATCTTTGATACTAAGAAAAGAAGAGAAACTTGGAAAAGTGCTGTATGAGAAGCTGGGAGAATAGGGTCACAGTTGCCTCACTAGTAGAATTACAGAACTTTATTCAAATAGAATGAAGCAGAATTCTTAAAAATAGAGATATAGCCAGAGACTAGCTACTATTACTCTTTATATTTTTTAAAGTTACTCATGAGAATAGATTGTACAATTGAAACATATATTTTTATTTTTAAATCTAAGTGCATTGTGTTTACTGAAAGTTCACATTCATATGAAAAATGGTATTTTGCTAAAAATTGCAGCAACCATAAATTAGTATGTAATACGTATATTTTAAATATATTGCTTTTGTTTCATTGCTTTGTTTTTCTTTTATTTACTTCACCTTGCATCTTTTTATGCTCATTCTGGTTTATTAAGCATATTTCGCTACTCAGTAAACATAGTGCTCTCAAAGGAAAAAAATCACATATAGTCGTAGTGCTGTAAGGAAAGAAAATGAACTGTTTATTTTGAAATTTGCATATACTCTCTGTAAACAATTCACAATTTCTTTGCCATATTCTGCATTTTTCTGCTTTATTTTTTCTACTATTAACTTTTATTTTATTTAGATACGATTCATATACCATAAAATCCACCTTTTTAAAGTGTGCAATTCATTGGTTATTAGTATATTCACAAAGCTGTGAACCATCACTACCTAATTTCAGAACATTTTTATCCCCCAAAAAGCACTTCCATATCCATTAGCAACCTCCCTCCCCCAGCCACTGGCAACAACTAATCTATTTTCTGTCTGTATGGATTTGTCCATTCTGGACATTTCATATAAGTGGAATCATAAGACAGCCAGCCTCTTGTATTTTGCTTCTTTTATTTAGCATAATATTTTGATAGTTCATTCATGTTGTAGCATGTATTAGTACTTCAATTCTTTTTATCCTTGAATAATATCCCATTGTCTGGATACATTACATTTTGTTTATCCAATCTTCACCTGATGCATACTGGTGTGTGTTATTTCCACATTTTAGCTATTGTAAATAATGGTACTATGAACATTCATGTTCAAGGCTTTTTTTGTGAACATAAGTTTTAGTTCCCATGTGTATACACCTCATATTGAAATTGCTGGGCCATGTAGTGTCTTCATATTCAACTTTCTGAGGAAACGCCAAATTGTTTTCCAAAGTGTCTGCACTATTTTACATTCCCATCAGCAATGCATGAGGTTTCCAGTTCTCCATATTCTCAATGACACTCATTAATTCTGTCTAGTATTCGCTTTTTACAAACTGAATTTTCATCCATTTTTGCTTTATTTAAATTTTATTTCTATTTTTCTTTCAGTTACTATAATTCAAATACTTTTCTTTTTCTCTTCCTCTACCTTCACTTCCTCCTCCTCCTCTTCTGCTTCGTCTTCTTCCTCTTCCTCCATCTACTTTAGCTAGTTTTTATACTTCACAATAGACTAACCAATTTCATAAGTACCTTGGACTATGTTGTCTTATTTAATATTCATAACCAACTATGACAGCCAATATTATCCTCATTGAAATAATAAATCATTCTAGATTTTAAAAAAGACACAGAAAGTGCACAAAAAATTTCATAAGAATGCACATGTGTTTGTTGATAAAGCCTGAATTTAAACCTATTCAGCTTCTGGAACGCACATTTTAATCTTCACTTCATAATCTCACATTTTCATTATTTCTCTGACAACTTTTTCTGTTGATAAGCAATCCCTGGACACTCCTATATCACGATTTCCCTGACACCTCCTGTAGCACTGCGAGACACTGAGAACTGTGACTACAACAGATTTAGAGCTTCCATATGTAGGAAGTGAGTTCCCTTAGAGCCTCAGTGCAGGGGGAGGAGGATTTCTTTCAGAAGGAGGATTCCTCAGCTCTGATGGGGACTAGATATTAGCCTAAGAAGCAGAATGGAAAAGATATTTTAGTCCATGTAATAATATATTCTATACAAATTTAGTGTACCTGAAGCAAATGAGCTGTCGGGCCATAAATAGTAGTATATGCCTCTAAAGTATGTTTTCACATTGTAGATATCAATTAATTTTAAATTACTTCTCTTTCAGAGAAGATGATTACATTTATTGAGAACTTTCTATACATTAGATAACATGTTAAATGTTTCTCATAAATTGTATATTTCATCTTTTCAGGCAAGTTTATTATAATGTATTACATATGCAAAAAATGAGGTATAAAGAGATTACATGACTTGCCCAAATCTCATAGCTAAAAAGTCACCAAGATGGGACTCAATACCAGGTCTCTGTGACTATGATGCCTAGCTAATAAATATTAGTTCTCAAAGTTAGGGTATAAGATCCTCACTTCACAATCAATGTTTAAGTGGCATGAGAGAAAAAAATATTAAGGAACTCAAATGTCTGATTTATTAATTTACTGCAAAGTTTGACTTTCTCCCAACTTACGTTGTTTATGAAATACTATATGAGAAATCTCAGAAATCTGTTATAACATTTAAGAAAATAGGAAAGATCTGACCCCCTCATGACTGATAAGCTTGAAGGGAAGGCAGCCTCTAGCTTTCTTTGGTTCCTATTGCCTAAATTATTATAATACCAAATCCTTCAGTAATTTAATAACCCATATATACATGAGAATCAGACTTCTTTTGTTCCTATAATCTGCTAAACAAATCAGAAGTGACGTAAAATTCAACCTAAGGATTTTGTGGGAAATTTTCCTCTAAAAAGCTCTACCTCCTCTAAAGTAACTATTAATACTAATCTCTCATTAGAAAATAATCATTTTTAATATTTAAAAATTGAGAGAAATGTTACTTTAGGTTATGCACTCTTTATCAGCATCATGGGGGCTTAAAATAAATTATATTCATGCATATAATTTAACCCAACCATTAATATATTGCTAGAAGTGATCACATCTGCTTAGTTCAAATTTGAAAAACTATGAGAAAAAAGAAATGATTAGACTTGGTGCTGTAATTACCTGAGGTACAATAAAGCCAAATCTTTATCTCTTTTACTATTCAATTAGAATCATCTTGGGGGTTATTCAGTATAGAAAATAGTGAATATCATAAGTATGAATGTTTTCAAATGTTATTTTGGGAAGAAAAATAACTATGTTCCACAGGGTCATTTAGCCATTATTTGTCAGGGAAATATCAATAAAACAGCACAATACAATCTTGAATGTTCTTAATGCTGATATTATTTTAATTGTGTCTACTTTAATAGACAAAGGGCACCAATGAGTGGTCAGTAAAAAAATCTATCCTTAAAAAGTTAATGGATCTTAGAAAAATACCATCTTACATTTGTCAAAATTCATTGTTTTGATGTATTTATGATCCACAATTAGAAGAAAATGAAAAAAACATATGAGCTGCATACAGGTTGTTTTTCAAACTGAATGGTCTGGCAAACTTAGAAAACATAATCTACAAGTAGTTTATTTTATAGAGTAGCCATGAAAATGAATTTGGTGCTTTGAAAAACTAGTCTTTCAGTTAAATTACTGAATTTATTCAACTTCAAATGGTCATTATTTTTTTTAAAAGCCTAACAGTGTTTTCAATTGTGAAATTTTACAATCAGTAAAATCCATCCACATCCAACTCCTCAAAATGTGGAAACAAATGTTTGCCAATCAGATGTTTGCCATCTAAGGATGTTAATACAGTGACATATTCTAAAAGAAAATAGGACAAATGACATAAAAACATTTCATAGAATAAGGAGAGTTCAAACCAAACAATGTAATTGGCAACCTCACTCAGATACATGTGCTTCTGAGCAGTAGAAATGTCACATTTTGTGGTCTCTTTGCAGAATGGCATTTAGAATCTATCTTTCCTGTGCTCTAAAATTGATAGCAGATTTTTTTATTTTGTAGAATCATATCACATTGGATTGTTCATCTGCTGTTCATCATTGAAAGCGAGGTCCTAAATAAAAGCTCTCACTTTGGAATGGTTGAAATTTCTCCCTATTAGTAAGGTTCTCAAAGGTAACATAAAAACCATTCCAAATCTTACCATGTGTGTAATGTTTGCACATAAACTTTTGGTTTACTTTTCATTTTAATCTTCATGTACTTGGTAAGAATCTGGTATTTTGACATTTACATTTTCATGTTCATGTTTCACTTTTACTTAGAAATTTATCAATCCAATCAACATTGTCCAAAACTAATATAATTAAATATAAATGATCATTTACTATCTCAGTCACAGGAGAAAATAAATTTCTTGAGCATGCTTTATATATGCTAAAGTAAAAGAAAAGTCTAACCCAGAAAAAATATAGATCACACAGAATAAATGTCAAAACACTATTTTATTTCTGAGGTGAAGTATAATGATGATCAGCTTTGATATAGAATTTTTTATTAGTAAAATATTATTTAGCCATTTTTGTGAAAAACAAATGGAATTATGGAAACTCAAACATATTGATGTTCCCTGATGAATTTTAATTTTCACAACATAAGTCTGAAATAAATGGGATAGATGCTTGAGCCGAAACCCAATTTTTTTATACAATATTTTTATAATATCTCTTAGAGAGTATAAAAAATTAATGCTATGTAAAATGCCAGATTATATATAGAGTGAATTTACACATTTTGTGTCATGTATGTAGAATATGGGATGGACTCCCTGTGACAAATGCCACTAACCAAATACAGCACAAATAAAGGTATGTGCTCATTTTCAATACATTTGAAGCAGTTGGCATGTAATTTTAAAATTATCTGAAATCACAAGTGAAAAGAAGGTGCTAGTGATTTCAAATGTAAAATTATTGAAAGTAAAATTTCATGTATTTATTTTATATATTTATTAATTGTGCTAAACTAAATCTTAGTTATCAAAATATTCTAGGCATTGTAAAAGAAGCAATAATTTGAAAATGGTAAATATGTATACAGATTTCAGTTTAGAACTGGAAATATCATTTGAATATCTATCAGTTTTCATCAACAAGGGTAAAGTCCAATTAGAACAAATGAAAAATAGTCATTGCATTTTATTATACAATGGGAAATGGCAAACCAGGACAAATAACAGAGAACAGGTAAGTTTTATTCTGCTGATTTATGTTTCAATATACTCCTATCTCCTTGCAGTCTCTTAGGAATTTTTCACAATATGGTGTCATAAAATGATTATTTAAGTGTAGTGAAATAGTCACTATTACATTTTCTTCTATCATCCCTACTGTTGGTGCATTGATTCCACTGGCATATGTATTTGTTCTGCTATTTTTGTAGTGCATTATTTTTTATATAGAAAGAAGAAAAATTTTAAATGGTATTTGACAAGAAATATATTTGTGGAAATAAAAACTTAGGTTTAAGTCTGCTATCCATTTTGAATTAATTTTCATGAGACATGAGAGATAAGGATCCTGTTTCAATCTTCTATATGTGGCTATCCAATTTTCCCAGCACCATGTATTGAAAAAGGATCCTTTTCCCCAGTGTATATTGTTGTCTGCTTTGTCAAACATCACATGGAAATAGTGGAATGGTTTTATATCTGGGTTTTCTGTTCTAGTCCATTGGTCTACGTCTCTATTTTTGTGCCAGTACCATGCTGTTTTGGTTGCTATGGCCATTTGGTATTGCTTGAAGTCTGGCAAAGTAACACTTCCCAATATGTTCCTTTTGCTTAAGGTTGCTTTGGCTATTCAGCCTCTTTTCTGGTTCCATACAAAGCATAGAATTATTTTTTCTAGATCTATGAAAAAGGACATCAGTATTTTGATGAGGATTGCATTGAGTCTGTAAATCACTTTGGATAGTATGGACATTTTAACAATGTTGATTCCACTGATCCATGAGCCTGATGTGTTTTTCCATTTGTTTACATTCTCTGTGATTTCCTTGCCTGGTGATTTGTAGTTCTCCTTGTAGAGATTCTTCACCTCCTTGGTTAAATATATTCCTAGGTATTTTATTTTCTTTGTTGCTATAGTAAAAGATACTGAGTCTTTGATTTGATTCTCAGCTTGACTGTTGTTGGTATATAGGAATGCTACTGAATTATGTAAATTGTTCTAAACTGAGACTTTGCTGAATTGATTCATCATTTCCAGCAGTCTCCTGGCAGAATATTTGGGGTTTTCTAGATATAAGATTGTATCATCAACAAAGGGCAATATCTAAGATATGAAACTATAAGAATTCTAGAAGAAAATTTTGGAAAAACTTTTATAGACATAGGCCTAGGCAAAGAATTTATGAAGAAGATTCCCAGGGCAATCAGAGCAACAACAAAAATTAATAAACAGGACTTCATTAAATTAAAAATCTTCTACACAGTCAAGAAAATAATCAACAGAGCAAATAAACAATCTACAGAATGGGAGAAAATATTTGCATGCTATATATCCAATAAAGGGCTAATAACCAGTATAAAGGGCTAATAACCAGTATCTCAAGAAAATCAGCAAGAAAAAAAATCAAACAACTCCATTAAAATGTGGGCAAAAGATATAAACAGGAGCTTTACAAAAGAAGATAGACTAATGGCCAATAAACATATGAAAAAATTCTCAATATCTCTAATCATCAAGGAAATGAAAATCAAAACCACAATTAGATATCATCTAACTCCAGTGAGAGTGACTTTTATCAAAAGTCCCAAAACAACAGATGCTGATGTGGATGGGAGAGAAAGGAATACTTACACACTGTTGGTGGGACTGCAAATTAGTACAACCTCTATGGAAAACAGTACAAAGATTCCTCAAAGAACTAAAAATAGACCTACATTTGATCCAGCAGTCCTACTGCTGGGTATTTACCAAAAGGAAAAAAAATAATTTTATCAGAAAGACATTTGCACTCGAAAGTTTGTAGAAGCACAATTCACAATCACAAACATGTGGAACTAACCCAAGTGCCAATCATGAGTGGATTAATAAAATGTGGTATGTGTACACCATGGAGTACTACTCAGCCATAAGAAAAAATGATGAATTAATACCTTTTTAACAACCTGGACAGAACTGGAGACCATTCTCCTAAGTGAAGTATTGCAAGAATGGAAAAACAAACACCACATGCACTCGCTATTAAATTGGAACTAACTGATCGGCACTCATGAGTACATATGGAAGTACAACTCAACCAGTCAAGTAAGTGGGAGGGGAGTAGGAGGGGATGGGTGAAATCACACCACATGGGTACAATGTGCACTCTCTGGGTGATGGACACACTTATACTTTGACTCAAGCTGTATGAAAGCAATCCATGTAACCAAAACCTTTGTACCCCCATAATAATCTAAAACATAAACAAAAACAAAATTGCTGTTACATTTGGTTCAGGTACCCAAGAGGCAGATTACAGGACAGAATCCTTCATGTAAGAGTTTTATTGGGCTAAATCCCTATGAAGGATAAAGGGGAGAGGGAAGAGAGAAGTTAGGGCAAGCATCTGCTCTAAAATGCATTTCTGACAACTGAGAAAGGAGAGAAGAAAGGAAGAAGGTTTTAGTACAAATAGCCTGAGACTGTGGTGCACCTCTGAGAATGTGGTAGCCAGCTTAGCAGGGAGCAGTAGTTGGGCTGGACTTGGGAGGTAGAAATACATGCTTTTGGATCCATTCATAGCTTCCATCTTTGCCACCATGCTCACCTCCCTCAATGGGCCCCTCGTGCCAGTTCTGAGGTGACAATGACAAAAGCTGGCTAATGCCTAGTTGGCTGTTCAATGCCTCTTCCATGGTGATGCTTAAAATGTAACACAAAAATCTTCACTTTTCACATCCATTCTCATATGTTTACCAACATGCCTCTACTCTTGATCTCCAAGTTTGCAGGTACATAACTAACTGTTAAGGCCATTGAACACTGTACAGGGATGTGATGTGTTCTGTGTGTGCGTCTGCATGTGCATAACACTAAATATCCTTTCCATTATTCAGTTAACCAGAAAATTTCATTTCTTAGTATGAGCATTTTTATACTTCTTGCATTTTGAAATAAAGAAGGTAATTTACCTTCATGAGGTATTAGTTTTCTCCTAAAGTTAATAACATAAGTAGAAAAGTAATAGAGAAGATAAGTTGTTTACATATTTTCATTTTCTTGAATGGACATATTTCTTGAAGATCTGTATGTAGGTGTGGGTTTTTTTCTTCATTTTACCTTAAGATAGAGATATTTACATTTTTAAATTTTTAAATGATAAATTTTAACATTAAAGGTTTTGTTTTTTTTTACCAAATGAGATTGATAAAATTTAGTTATCTTACATGATTTTCTGTTCTTAGAATTACCTGTTGAATTTATACATCTATGTCATAACTTATGATGCCGTAATGCCTATTTCTAAGAAAAAGAACATTTGTTCTTGTTGATAGAACGTGGACAAATGCTGCTTACTTCATTAATCTTTATGTTGTCTTATACTTGGTTGAAGGGCAAAGGTTAAAGGAATGTTCTCTGTTTCAGTTTTTATTATGGAAACTCGTGTGCCAATATTCTTATTTCTGGCACTGCAACTGAAGTGGAATACTTGACAGGAAAATATCGGTAGCTCACTTTATGTAATAATATATGGCAAAAGAGACTGCCCCTATATCTAGTCTATCATTTGGAATGTTCAATAGTGTGATTTTTCAAATTATTATGAAAGAAATCCATAATATGAAAATTCCTTACATTTCAAGACATCTAAACTAGAATATAAGGTTACCTAAAAATAACCATATTTGGTTTTTCTTTTTAAGATTTGTGAAAATAATATTAAAAATTAAATAGCAAACAATATCTAAATATAATTGTGTATGTGGAAAAATACAAGCATAACATTTTGCTGCATCTAGATACATGATTCATTAGACAAAAAACAAAGTATTATATGTTCATTTGCCTAAAGTGTTATTTTCCGTATTTCTTCACGTGATTGCAATTTAAGCATTATCACATTATAAGTGGCATTGAGGCAATTTTCTACTCTCCATTTTATAAGTGCGTATAAATTAGATAATACTGATCGAATTTTTAGCTTTGATCCTTTCAGCAACTTGTTTCAAAAGTTGTTACAAGTTAGTATAATTATATTACATTGATTTCTATTTTTTCAATCTTTATTAAATTTTTCTTTCCTTGCACCTGTGTTTCTAACTGCTTTAATGTGTTTCATTAATGTCATTTCTGAAATTGATACTGATTCACATCTCTGAAATTGTGTTAGATATTCCTAAAACATTTTTTATAAAGGAAACAGTAGGCTTCAGGTTAAAAAATGAAGTATACTACATCTTTGAATTTTGGTCCCTTATTTTAGCACTCTAAGATTTATTCAGGCCAGAAGAACATATCCTCTCCAGTCTAAGCAAATATTCCCCTAGTCTTTCAATGACATATCAATGGAAAATAAAAATGTAAAATTCCTTTAGTAATCTGTTTTAGTGCCTATCAACTGACATTGAAAGGAGTGTATTATAGGTCCAACCTAAATCCCTCATATCATAATATGTAATATACATATTTTAATTGTACCTATTATATGATATGTATAATAGTAATAATAGTACCACCTAATATATATATATTGAATCCTAGTCAGTGTTCCAAATACTATCCTAAGCAATGTGCATTGCATCCATTATGTCATTAAATCACTCTAATAATGCAATGGGGTTCATGGTATAAATATCTTCCTGGCACACCTGATGATCTTAAAACTTAGAAGAGTTGTACATCACTAAGTCATAGGGTGCACCCTACCTAGGGAGAGACACTACCTTGGGTAATTTGGCTGTGCAGATAGACAAATCAAGGAGGAATTGACCACAGGAGACTTTCTGCTGTGTGTGCTTCCCACATGGGCAGCAAGCCTTCCCTTGAAGAGGAATCTGGGCAATGCATCTTCCTATCTACCAAAGACAAAGAAGAGGAATTGCTCGTTATAAGTAGAGCAGACAGACACTGCTAGTTGGCTAGTCAATAGCCATAATATCAATTCCAGCTTTCTTCTTTCAGAACTCATTTTCTAGCCTTCATTCACAGACCCACAATGAAGTACTAACTAGTATATATAGATGAAGATGGAGATTGTAGGGTCTGACTTCAAGTAAAGTGCTTGAAAAGCAGAAGCAGGGCTAGATGTGGATCAGTTGACCTGAACATTAAAGGACACGTACCCTCAACATGGCTAAGCTGAAAGATAAAGGGGGAGATAAGTCTCTGGTGAAATCCTAGTATACGCATACCAAACACAGACTGGCTACCTCCAGACTTTTCCTAATTGGAGAAAAGTCAAATCCCTTATTGGTTTAGGCATTGTTTTGAGAACTCTGTTTTTAGAAGTTAAATTCAATTACCAATGAATGGAAAGGAAAAGTACAATTCACATTTTGCTTATTATTAGTAAAATTTCTTCCAGAAAAACCACTTTAACCTGTAGCCCACTATTGCTGCTAAAACAATTTTCACCTCACACTTTCCCCATTTATTTTAACCATTCTCAGTATTTTAAATTTAATTTGATAGTAAAATGGTCAAAAAGTTTTCACTTTCTTTTCCCAATGTTATTTAAATTATATTTGCCTGATTAGCTCTGAGGTTGAGCAGATCTTTATGATTTGATTGGCTGTATTTCTCTTTTATGCTCTAATATTTTTTCTTGAGCAGTTTATCTTTTTCATTCTATATTTAAGAAGTTCTTTAATGTCACTTATTTTTCATTTTATTGTCTGGACATAAGGTACATGTAATAAAGTCAATCACAGTCTCTAATTAATGGGACACTGCTTTAATGGTATAAGCAAAAATCTTCCCTTTCTTATTTTCTTTGATTTTATATTTTTATTTTTATTCTATTTCACTTATTTTATTTTATCAGATAAATATTATTGTTGTTTTCACAGCTTTGTCAAGTAAATATTATTAATTATAAAATTAATATTAAATATACCAGTATATATAGTGAAATTTATTACAAAGAATAGACACATATATATATCACTCCAAATTCCTATTGTATTTAATCATTTATTATAGAAATTATGACTTAACTAAAATCAAATCCACTATGAGAAAGAATACTTAAAAATTTGTAATGGAGACATCCAACTAGGTAAAATCATAGGCCATTATTCTGAGTTTTAAGTTGTAGTCATAAAAGTATTCTCATTTAGAGTTTCGTAAATGAGATATGATTCTCTTCATGATTATTTTTTAAATGCTACTTTGTTATTATTTTGAATACAGGGATTATAATATGGCTTGCTTTCTTTAGAGCAAATTCATTATGCATCAGTTGGTTTATACTTTCACCATTTTTAATGCCAAAGCTTAATAGAAAAATTATCTCTGTGGTCCCTAGGCCTTCCTTAATATCATAAAGATGTTATCACTCAAATTTGTTATTAGTCACAGTCCACAAATGTGACATTAAAACCTTTAGTTATTTCAGAGTAAAAGTTAAATATATGTGACCAAATACTATCTGTATTTCATTCAGCAAATAAAGTAAAAAAAATAGGTATTTTCTGTAAAGTCCTCACTCACCCATTACAAGTAGTTTTGAACTACAAGTAGTTATTAATGAGAATAAACACTAACAAGTATTCAGAACTCCACAAGTGAGAACCAAAGCTTAAAGAATACAAAGGCCTGGGGCCTTAAATTGCCCCATGGCTTATAAACAAGTCTAGGTCATACCTCCTGAAGTGATAAAAGTGTATGGGAAAAAACAACCAGAGAGAAAGGTTTTGGGAAAGGAAAATTTGGTGGTTTTTTATTTTTCATTCAGGTTCATGTTGTTTTGTCCTATGTACACCCTTGAGGAAATTGTCGATGTTGTATTTATTTCCAAAAATATCTAATACAGTCTTAAAACTGTCCTTTTACTAATGAAAAAAATATATTTTATAAATTGTTGTTTCAATGAAGTTGAACATAATTTCATGTAAAATGTGTATTGTATATATTAGGTAAATATAGATACATCTTTGTTGTTTCAGAACTCATATCACTTTATTCATTCCATGAATATTTTATTATTTTTTACTTTAAAATGTGACAATCTCATTTTTCAAATTTTCAAAAATAAGAATAAGCTAAAATTAGAAAATTATAGAGCCTATAATTTCACCAATTAAATAAGAGAAATATAAAACATGGTTTCTTTTCAAATTCATATGTGTTTGTATGTATACACACATGAAATGACTTGTAGAATTATCTGGATACTAGACACTTGACTTTTTCTCAGTGGAAAACTATCTTTTGTATTACCTTTGTATCTTTTGACAGATACAAAGTAAGGGGATTTCCACTGAACAGAGATTAGAAACTTGTTTTATATCTCCTTGCCTCATTTTCAAAACGGTCACTCTCTAAACAAAGGTCTCTCAAAGAACAAGCAAAAATTTTATATACTTTACTAAAATTGAGTATTTTACTTTTAAGATGCCATGTCCTTAATTTCATGCCACTAAATACGCCTTAAAATATTGTTGAAATGGAAAAATAATTATTTAACAAAAGCATCTTAACAAATTAAGCCAAAAAATTCATTTTATTGGGTATTTAATATATTGCTTTTTCTTTTGGCTAGCCTAAACAATTAGGTTAATCCTATTTTAAATACAATTAAGGTGCATTTGGAAATGGACTGCAGTTACGTATTATATATATGTGTATATATATATATATGTGTGTGTGTGTGTGTGTATATGTGTATATATATGTAACTGGGTTTTATATTAGTAAGAAGAACAAGGTCAGACTATAGGCTGATCCATGAAGACAGACGGGTTTTCTTTCCTTATGCCAAGGCTGAGATCCTATTGAAGACAAAAATAAATGATTTGCCAGTGAACTATGAAATCTCAAAGATAGAACACTATAAGCTAGCTGACTCATGATGAAATTATCCTGGATATTTGGTGACTGCTGATTTGCCATGTCAAAATTTCACAAACTCTGAATGGCTTTCTTTCTTCCTTTCAAATTCAAATCTTTCTCCCTAAACAGAGGACTCTTCCACAGGAGGGTGATGGGATTAAAATTAAAAAGAGAAAATCAATTTATTGTGTTGGTGAATCAGAAGAAACTATTATTTGTATATATATCTATAAAAGTCCTGCTACATAAACTCATTAAACCTTCTTAGTTTCAAAAGTATCCAAATTTAAATTTCTGTAATTCTTATATCATTTTTGAGAAAAAAATTTAAAATAAATACAAATACTAAGTTGACTTATTGTTTTTGAGAACCCCCACGTAAATTGGGGTTCTGGCACCAGAGTAGGTAGCAGCCCTGGCCTAATGAGAAATGAAGGGGAGCTGGACATGGGTGTTCACAGCATGCCTTCACAGAATACTTCTTTCACCTGCTGGATGGCCTAATGGCTAATTGTCTGATCTGTACCAGAGATTGCCTCATATGGGGGAAATTTGTTTATGTAGCCAGACACCCTTATGGCTCTTGTCTAACCTGCGTCTAATTTATTCCTGCCTGACCATTGCTCCGGTGTGGGAACCTGACCTTCCTCTCCACAACCCCATGCCCACCCGGCCCACGACTCCCTTTGTGTCATGGGAAAACCCTACCTGGGGCAGCCCCTAGTTCTTCGGCTGAAAGGCACAAATTCAATACATCACCACACAGTAGAAAACAAGTTCAAAGATTCTTTTCTTACAGATCTTAGGCAAGGAGGGCATAATGAGTCAAAAGGACAATCCTTCATCCCAGGCCCACTGGAGGCAGGAATAAAGACTCAGGCAGAGAGAGAGGGAGCACATGACAGCTGGCAGTATACATAGGGAATAGGGTGTGGGACACTGTAAATTCACAGGCAGATGCCTGAATAGTTCATTCAAGGGAAGCAGCGAAAAGCTGGAAGCCCAGTCTGCTTGGTAGGCAAGATGCTTCTAAGTTCCTATCTCTGGGTACCAGCTTGAGCCCTATGGGTATGATGTAGAACTAGAAACTGTGTCAGGGATGACTGAGTCTGGCTTTGGTATGAAGAAGTTAAACTTGTATACACAAAATTGATTGCAAGACAACATAAAATTATAAGAATTTACTACAGTTATATTTACTTTATCACTCACATAAAAATATTGCATTATCCATATATTCTATTACGGTGTAATAAAAACCATCTTCTACAAAGATTATGATGTACATATTTACAAATTAAAATTTTAAAAGGGACAATAAAGAATCATGCACTTAGCTAGCAGAAGAAAATGAACAGTTCTGATTTCCCCATTAATGATCAAAAAGAAAAAAATTAGGTTCTATTGTTTTATTTGTTTTTTTCAATTTCAGAATATTAGGCGGGTACAAAGGTTTTGGCTACATGGATTGATTTTTTACTGCTTGAGTCAAAGTTATCAGTGTGTCCATCACCCAGATAGTGTACACTGTATCTGTTAGGTATGATTTACCCATCCTCTTCTTCCCCCTTCTACCTGCATGATAGCCACTGAGTTTTACTTCCATCGGTGCACATGAGTGCTAATTGGTTAGTTCCAATTTACCAGTAAGTACATGTGGTGTTTGTTATTCCATTCTTGCCATATTTCACTTTTAGGAGCATTGTCTCCAGTTCTATCCAGATGGTTGCAAAAGGTATTAATTCATTTTTTGTGCCTGAGTAGTACTCCATGGTATACATATACCAGATTTTATTAATCCACTCATGAACTGAGTAGGTCAACTTGAATTGAGTCCAGATTTTTGAGACTGTGAATTGTGCTGCAATAAGTATTTGACCTCAAATGTCTTTTTGATAAAATGACATTTTTTTCCTTTGGGTAAATACCCAGTAGTGGGATTGCTGGATCCAATGGTAGGTCTACTTGTAGTTCTTTGAGGAATCTGCATACTATTTTCCATAGAGGTTGCACTAGTTTGCAGTCCCACCACCAGTGTATAAGTGTTCCTTTCTCTCTGCATCCATGCCAGCATCCATTGTTTTGGGACTCTTTGATAAAAGCCATTCTCCCTGGAGTTAGGTGATATCTGATTGTGGTTTTGATTTACATTTCTGTGATGATTAGTGATATTGAGCATTTTTTCATATGTTTATTGGCCATTAGTCTATCTTCTTTTGTAAAGCTTCTGTTCATGTCTTTGCCCACTTTTTAATGGGGTCGTTTGATTTTTTTATTGCTGATTTGCTTGAGTTCTTTGTAGATTCTGGTTATTAGCCATTTATTGGATGTATAGCATGCAAATATTTTCTTCTATTCTGGAGGTTGTCTATTTGCTCTGTTGATTGTTTAGTGACCCATCCTACAGTCAGTGTTTTGAATGTTGTTATCAGAATATCCAACAGGAATATGTTTTAGAAAGATTGGAGAAATAGCTTCTCTGTTTTTCTGCGTGATTGGATTCATTATTAGCTTTTCTAACCCCAAACTGCCATTCTAAACCCAGTCTTGGTAGAGATGGGTTTGATGGCTTTTGGAATTCCTAAAGGCCTATAGACACCTCCGTCATTGTGTTAATTTAAACTTTACCATAGCGTTGTGCACATACTGTGGTGTCAGTTATTCTCAGAAAAAAAAAAATAATATCACAGTTTAGAAAGCCTAGAACTTGTTTTAGGTTATATCTTCTTAGTCCACTGCTTCTAGCACTTATGTCTATTTATTTATTTTTTCTTTTTATCTGGAAAATAATCTTGAAACTAGATTGTGGCTCTTTTGGATTCTAAGCTTTTTCAATTGATATTCATTGAAAGAGGTTACTACTTTCTAATACATGTATACAGTTTGTATCTTGGAATACTCCCAGATTTTGTAACAGCTATTGAGTTATTGCACTAAAACCTCAATAAATAAAACCAGAGCACATTTTCTAAAGTACAATAAAAACAACTTGTTATTCCAAAATGACAAATATTAACTTTTCCGTATCTTCTCCTTTTTCTTCACTATTAAGAATGAGGCATATCACAAGAAAAATAATTTAAAGTCAGAGATTTATCATGAAAAGTAGATTGCTTTACATTTCCAATAACACTGAAAACATACAGACTATAAATAATCCCTGTAGAGGTGTCCATCCTCTATCCCTTCACCTTCCTGTCTTGCCAGGAAAGTTTAGCAAAAGAGGAGAGGAAAACTAATTGACTTGAAATATCTAAACAGATAATTCATCAAGCTGCTTTATCCTTTGACAATTATTATGTATAATTGCATTCCTTTAAAAATGTTATTGGATTTGTTTCCTTATAAATTTTAGGATAAAACCTTCATAATTGTCTTAATTAGGTTTTACCAAAAAACAGGTAAATTTTTGACAGGCTAAATTTTGACATGTTAAATTAGTAAAAGTCAGAATGATTATTTGTTTGTGGAGGTGTTTGCACCATGTTTTTATCATCTGTGACAGAAAGGGTTTTCTTCGTTGTTGTTCTTTCCCCATCTCCTTCTCAGGAAGCTAAAACTAGGAATTCTAAGAGACAAACTTGCTATCCTCCTACTTATACCACTCAATAGTACAGATAAGTTTTAAAATACACATTCATGACATTGGTATATCTATATGTAGGTGATATTAATATTATAAAGGCTAAGAAATGATTATTAGGATTCATCCAATAATTCCTATCTAAATAACAGCAGCTTCATTGTATTGCCAAATTTTAGAAGTATTTTATAATTGACACAATCTATTAACTTGTAGTATCATGACTTAGGCCAATTTAACACTCAAATCTTTATTTTCACAGTTGGTCACAGAGTAAATAAAAAATAGTCTTGACCATACAAAAACGTGCTCAGTCTGTTCAGGTGGGATAGCCTAACACAGATAGGATTAGAATAGAGATAAATGGGTAGAAAACTTTGGAGATACACTGTTTGGATTGAGTCAGAAAAAAATCCTATTTCACGATCTTGAATTAGAATTGAAAAGACAACTTGGTCCAGGGGCCAATTGCAGTGTTTCCCAGAAAGCAATGCATTTGAAATTGACAAGAATAATTATAGTCTGTTTGAGAATGCAGAGAAAAAAATCCTGCCTAACTGAAAATGGTAAATGCAGGGATGGTAATTATAACTACCATATATTTGACCTATGTCTTTAATATTCTTAGCAAGTTTAAGGAGAAATTTAATTGGAAGAACTTCCAAAGTTATTTTCTATTTTAAAAAAGAAAGATAACACTTTAACTTTTAATTACTGACTGTCAGAAAAGTAGAGTGAGTTAGCAGTTAATTTTGTCAACAATAAATCTGTTCAGAGTCAACTATTTTTTAAAGAATCTTTCATGTATATGGTTTTTTTTCAAAGATTCCTGACACACATGGGATATAATTAAAATTTCAAAAATTCCTCCAAGTTTTATTGTATTTAATTCACTGAAACAACCTTTAGAGAGGGCATTCACAAATTTAAGCAACATAGTGAAAATGAGTTGGCCTTGGATTCATTTCAATTGCCCAAGGACTTCCTCTTGGAATGCATTATAGAACTGAACAGAAGAAAAACAAAGACTGGGTATCCTTGATGATATAAGATTACTTATGTACATAACATTTTATAGAAACATTAAATAATTTTTTTCTTTCCATTTATTGTTTATGTGCTTCTAAAGAGCTTCTTAAACTGTACGTATACTAGGGTTACCTGAAGAGTGTGTTAAAAATGCACATCTCTGTGTTCTAAATGCTAGAGGCTTATTTTTTTTTATTTCAGAATATTACTGGGGCACAAACACTTTGGTTACATATATTGCCTTTGCACAACCTGAGTCAGAGCTACAAGTGTGCCTATTCTCCAAAAAGTACACAAGATACGCCTTAGGTGTGAATATACCCATCCCTTCTTCCCCCCTCCCACCTACCCAACACCCAATGAGTTACTTCCATATGTGCACATAAGTGTTGATCAATTAGTGCAAATTTAATGGTGAGTACATGTGGTGCTTGTTTTTCTATTCTTGCGATACTTCACTTCAAAGAATGGGCTCCAGCTCCATCCAGCATAATACAAGAGGTGTTAGTCCACCATTGCTTTTTGTGGCTGAATAGTACTCCATGGGATACATATACTGCATTTTATTAATCCACTCATGTATTGATGGACACTGGATTGTTTCCACATCTTTGCAATTGTGAATTGTGCTGCTATATTCAAGTGCAGGTGTCTTTATTATAGAATGTCTTTTTTTTTTCCTTTGGGTAAATACCCAGTAATGGGATTGCTGGATCAAATGGTAGTTCTAGTTTTAGTTCTTTGAGGTATCTCCATATTACTTTGCACAGAGGCGTACTAATAGAGGTTGTACTAATGTGCTAGAGATGTATTTAGTGGGTTTGGAAACCTTCTTCTTTTTTTTTTTTATTTCAGCTTATCATCATGGGGGGTACAAAAGTTCAGGCCACTTACACTCCCATGTCCCGCCCATCCCCCTGAGTCAGAACTTCAAGTGTGTCCATTCCCCAGACAGTGCACAATGCACTCATCATGTAGTTATACACCCGTCCCCTCTCCCCCCCTCCCCCCCCAGAGTCAGAACATTCAAACGTGATCATTCCCCAGACGGTGCGCAACGCACTCGTCATATAGTTATGCACCCATCCCCTCTCCCCACCCCCCACCTCAGTCCGATACCCAATTGGTAAGCACTTCAGATGCTTCATCTGCCAAAGTGAAATTATTTGCAAAATATTGATCTTGAAAATGTGAATCAATACCAATATTGGTTTCATATTTATAACTTCATCAACTGTCTACCAGAGTGACATGAGAAAGCTTGAAAGAGATGTCCTAAAAGGAGCTTAGAAGAAGCGGGGGGTGGGGAAGAGAAAATAATTTATTTGACAATGGTGATAAAAGTAAATCCATTATAGTTGGCATGAACAGAGAGAACAATTTTATGATTAGAGCTACACACTTAGAAATACATTCTGGCTCAAACGTCTATCTTGAGGAAAGAATATTACCTATATGTTTCTTTCTAAAGTACCCAGTACCACTAGGGTTAGAATTGAGACAGAGGATCAAGGTTGATTCTTTCTCTAGTCACAAAGATTGTGTACTCAGCCTTCTAAAAAGGATTTATTTATCATAACATATTCTGGATGGAGCATGCTAAATATCAAAATAAATCAGGGAAGTAAGTTAAAATGTTATTTTATCATTCTTTATTGGCTTGAAGTAAAATAATATGTACTTTTTGATTTTGCAATTAATTTATATTATTATAAAAACATTTGGTATAAAAAAGGAGGAAAAAAAAAACCTCCTATATGTCCCACTTACCTGAAGTAAGCATTATTTATATTGGGTGGTGACAAATGTTATCAAAATGTTTTTGAAGGATGAAATATTCCATTCTTTAATTAAATCACTTCCAAGTAAGAATGAAGCTCCAGAGTCTCTAAAATTCAGATTTCTGTAAAAATTTACCCTAGATACACTGCATAAAAATAAATTTGTTCAAAAAAAAAAAGAAAGCTAGTAGGACTGAGTTCTGCCCCTTAGTAAGAATGATCTCAAGAAAACTGAAAGGAAAAATTAACTGTTGGATAAGAGCCAAAGCAAATATTTTGGAAAAATCTATAAGCTTGTTTGATGGAGATCTTCTAAGTGAAATTCTGTGTGTTATATGTTTAGTCCACTCCTGATAGTTTCATAAATCTCCATGAATATTCAATCTTCGACATTACAATCGACAAAATATGCTGTGTGTAATGAATAGCATAAACACCAAGTCACACTATCAAGCAAAGCAATTATTTCCTGCCTTAGAAAACACAGAGTCTGCTCCTAAACCCTGGGTTTCTAAGGGCACACAGACCATTCATCCTAAATAGAAACCCAAAAGAAAACATCTTTATGTCTGGCTCAATGGATGTAGTACTACCTTTGACCTATTGGCCAGTTTGGTCAAGCCCTGTGGCCACACATCCATTTGCTACTAGGCAGAGAAAACTATCACTGCTTACAATATTGAACAGTATTTTGAGAGACTGATAGAGAATTTTCATCTTTTATCTTTCCAAACCGCAGGAAGAACACAAGTAGAGAAGGGGTCTGTATGAAGAACAACTGTAACTTAGAGATGACTCCTTTTAGAGTGCAATACATACTGAACAAGGATAAAATACCCACGAAGGAGTGAAAGACAGTTATAGATCAAGAAAAGGAAGAGAGTGTCTTGCAGTGGGAAGATGAGTCCTTATCTGTAAGAGTCATATTTGCATAGGACACTGGCTAAAAATCAGTTTCTTTCAATATAGTTTACCTTCTTACCCAAAGTTAACAGGTTAGGCAGGTGTTCCTATGTTGAGGTAACCAGTACTAGAATGTGTGCAATCATGTATACCATGCATATAATATCCTAAAACAACAAGAATGTGGATTTTGGAGTGATAATTATAGAGCCAGTGATCAAAACTCTTCAGTAAATATTTCTCAACAATTTCTGCAATTTTTTCTCTGTTACAACCTATTGTAGAACTTTCAGTTTTCTATTTTAATATTTTTATTTTTTAATTGACACATAATAATTGTACATATTTATTGGGTACAGTATGATATTTTGATTCATGTATACAATGTGTAATGATCAAAACAGGGTAATTAGCATATCCATAACCTCAAACATTTATCATTTCTTTGTGTTGTGTTCAAAATCCTTTCTTCTAACTATCTAAAAATTAT